>NC_089196.1:1182500-1380000 GCF_963930695.1 Labrus bergylta
ACTTCAGCTATTGTGAACGTACAAAAGTAGGAACATAGATTAAATATACGAACCCCAAAAAGGGCATAATATGGGCTCTTTAAGCCTCTGAAAGAGGAAATATTTTTTTAAACAACTGCAATTGAGCTCAGTATTTATCACGAAAGGCTATTTTACTCCAAACAATTTTACTGTATAAACCTGGGCTTTGTGTGTAACAGCTGACCCCTGAGCATACAGAAAATAATTTTACATCATAACTAATCAGTATGTCCAGAGATTTAAATAATCAATAATATACTGATGTATCAAATTCATAAATGCACCCAGCACACGCACTTAGACCAGGCTACATGTGACATTAGAAAAAACTCCTCTGGGGGCTGTAAGATGGAGACAGGACCTTCCTTTATGTGTTAAATTCTTAGGTTTGGAAAGTGGGCTATTCAGATGCCGTTATTGTCTTACAGCTTTTTTTTTAAAAACTTTTGATTTTGATTTCATTGTAGCCCAGAATTTATAAATTACACATTCCAAATGTTTAAATTACTATTACCTTCATATTTTCAGGGGTGCGTATGTAAAAACGGCAAAAGACGCCAATGCAGCAGCACACTTTGCAGCTGTGCATCATGACAGTTCTGGCCTGAACCACTCTGCATACCAATATTCTTTGAATCTCATCATGTTACCTTTTTGAACTTGCCAGTACTACGACTTTTACACAAATCGAACTGCGTGGCCTGCTGCTTAGACAAATCCTGCTGCTGCTGCACTCCCCCAGTCGCGACACACCCCGACATGCACAGGGGTGCGAGGGCCCTTCATCACCGCTTGCGGTTTAATTAAGGCTTATTACTGCATTAACTAATATTAATAGCATCCTTAATAAGGATTAAATAATGTATTAATTAATACCGTAGTTAACATGAACACCCTTAATAAATGATTACTAGATACAGTAGTTAACTGTTAGTAACCATTAGTTAAGGCTTAATAATATATTAACTCATGTTAATTAATGTACCCTTATTGTAAAGTATTGGAATTAAAAGGACCACACAGGGTTGCTCTGGTCCAAGGCTGCTACTGTTTAAAGGCAGTTTAAATAAGTGGCGATGTCTTACAGAGGACGGACCCTCATCGCCAACAACCTGGTCTCATCCTCCCTGTGGCACAGACTGGCCTGCATGGATCCTCCAGCCTCTCTCCTAGCTCAGGTACAACGTCTTTTAGTTGATTTTATTTGGGACACGATGCACTGGATCCCACAGAGTGTCCTTTTTCTCCCTAAAGAGGAGGGCGGTCAGGGCCAGGTCCATTTGGCCAGCAGGGGAGCTGCAAAGGACACTCTGTGGAGACCTCTAGCCTGCTGCATCCTGAACTGTTTTAATAACGTGGGTATGGATTTTAATTAGTTTTTAATGGACAGCACCCATTTTAACAGGTCATCTCTGCCTAGTTTTTATAAAAGTGTTTTTAATGTCTGGAACCTTGTAAAAAAACAGAGACAGGACCAGGCAGACTCCCTACACTGGCTGCTGCAGGAACCGGTCCTTCATGGGACAATTCTGGACTGTCCCAGCTGGGCAGGCCCCTACCTGTCTTTTCAATTTCAGGCTTGACATGGACTGGAAATGCAAATTGCGTTCTACATCCCTGGATACGCGGGCAAAGTTATTTAGGCACTATCCTTTGCAACATAGCAATTATTCAAGAGTCAGCCCTCTGCCATGTCTCTACAGCAATTGCATTTGTACTTTTCAGTCATTTAATGCGATGAAAACTCATTTTTCACGTAATCATAATGGCATAGCCAGAATAGATGCAAATGACGGCGTACAGGCAGCACATGCATTTTTTACTTGTCCCTTGCGTGACTTTAAGAAGCCCTTTTCTAAGGCGACTCTGTTTGGTCACTTAAGAAGTCATTTAAAAACTCATGAAATGGTAGTATGCCCTTTCAGAAACTGCAATTACAGCACAAATGCATACACATCATTTAATGCACAGAAAAGTAGAAAACACGGAGAGAGTTCAGACTTTGATGATACAGTTATATCAGCAGAAAATGTTGGTTACCAAGACTTAACTACTGGTGAATGTGTCGGTGAGGGAAATGCTCAGTGTGAGAGCATAGAGGCATTTGATCTTTCTGAGATAGAGAGTCAATGTGACACTGACAGATTAAGACTTAACTTGGCATCATTATTCCTAAAGATGCAAACTATTCTTTTCTCTGTCCCAACCTCTTCTTAAACAGACTATAAGAGAAGTCCTACAGAGACATGATGTCACTGCTAGTGAAACAACTTTGGATGAGTTAGTCAGTGCTGTCATGGACAGCAACATCCTTGTCAGTGCTACAGCACTGGGGAAGCATTATCTTCAACCAAGAGAAGAAGAAAATTTTTTGAGAAAAATTACCCTGTACAGTATGTGCCAGGACACACAGCAGTGCACATTCCCATTCGTGAGATGATCCAAAAACTTTTCAGACATACTGACATTCTGGACAAAGTTAAAGAAACAAAGATGGCACAAAAAGGTCATTATGTGAGCCACCAAGACGGTTCATACTTTAAAGAGAATGAATTCTTATCTTCCTCAGATGAGCTAAAGCTGCCACTAGTTTTGTACATTGATGATCTTGAAATAGCAAATCCACTTGGCACATCAAGGAAAATCCACAAACTCAGTTCAGTGTACTGGATACTTGCTGATCTACTCAGTAAATACAGATCAAGCTTGCACGTGATTCAGCTTGCAGCGTTATGTAAAGCGTCTGACATTCAAATGTTTGGCTATGAAAGAGCCCTTGGTCCTTTGTTAAGAGACCTCAAGACGCTTGAGCAAGATGGAATATTCATTGAGTCCATCGGTAAGGCAGTTCATGGCACAGTCATGTTTGTGGTTTCTGATAACCTTGCAGCCCACACTTTAGCAGGCTTTTTTTTGGTTCCTGAGGGAGATGGAGCATGGACTGTGCTGATGGATTTGAAGGACGTGGTTGAGATAGTGCTGTGCTTGGCATTTACAGACGAATTCAGTATTTGCAGATAAAGATACAGGATCACAGACACGTGCTGCAGGAGGTTTTTCCTGATTTCAAACTACAGCCTAAACATCACTACATTGAACACTATCCGGACCTCATACGCTGTTTTGGGCCCCTTGTCCACATGTGGACGATGAGATTTGAGGGCAAACACCGCTTTTTTAAGCGTGTTGTGCATGACACACAAAACTTTAAGAATGTGCTAAAAACTCTAGCAAACAGGCATCAACAAATGTTGGCATACTATCTTAGCGCCCCGTCATTTTTTAAACCTCATCAGCAGACATCAAATGTATCTTTGGTGATGGTATCAGCGCTTCCTGATGTTGCGAGGGCATACCTTGACCAAATAGCAGACAGCAGCATGATTTACAGTACATCAAAGGTCACCATTGATGGAACTGATTATGGTGTTGAAATGTTTGTTTCTGTTGGACAAGATGGTGGACTGCCACAGTTTTGCAAAATTGAGCAGATTCTCCTCGTTAACAATGTCATTGTCCTTCTTTGCCGGCAACACAAATCATACTACATTGAACACGTGCGATCCTATGAATTGTCCCCAGGTAGTTTAACTGTATACAACTTATTTGAACTCAATGGCACATCACCTCTCTCTGCATACAACACAGATGGCAGACTGCTGTTATCACCCAAGCGGTTCATATTACTGCACTGAAAAGTATGGCAGCACAAATAATTCCCAATGAGCATCAGTAACACAATGTGAGAATTCACAATAAACACATTGCAAAAGTCTACATTTTTCACAATAAAAAAAAATCTTAAGAATAGACTTTTTCTCACGCAGTGAGTGAACATTTGACCTCTGTAACAAAGGCCCAGGTTTTTGACAACTTACCCTTCTTGTAGATATTCAAGAGTTGCCAGAGAAGGGCACATTAAAAGTCATGAGATCTGAAAATGATTCAAGCCTGATTGTTTCCCTCTGCCGGCTTTTTCTTTTGAAGTTGACCATGTACTTCAAGAAGGAAACACTGTGTTTGAAAGTTCTGGAAAGACTGTGAAATTGACAAGGTCACAGAAGCACAACATTCTGAAGAACATGGCAGAAACCATGTACAGCTTCAAACCATACCCAAATGACAGGGAGGTGGGTATGGCAGCTGAAGCGTTGGTTACAGCATATCCATGTCTCTGTGAACTTGGAAGCAGGAATGGATGGTATGGATGGAAGGTCTGTTTGAAGTTCAAGATGGGAAACTATCGTACTAAGCTGGGCAAATCTGTCTGTGCAGAGGTGTCCATCAACGCAGGCAGGCGGAGCAGAAACCACCCTGAGAGTGAGCCTTCCCATTCCAACATCAAAAGAGCCAGATGAGCTGAAGTAAACTACCTACCCAATTTTCCCAAAGGAGAAAACCAGGACTCTCTGGAACAAATGAGACAAGAAATCATTCAAGAAGTTGAAAAGACAGACAAAGATCAAATGTTGATTGAAAAGTTCATGCAGATGACGTTTGCCCTTCGCCGCAAAGAGATCGTGCAGGGAAGTCCACAGGTGAGGGGCTTTTTGGAAAGATGGCTAGCTCTAAAAATGGAGTCACAGGTGAAAACTGTCTTTTTTTTTATTTAACACAGAGCAAGCCATGCGTCTTAAAAAAGTAATAAATACATTAAGTTTTACTGTTCAAACATCTGCCTGAATCTTTATCCATTTATTTGTTTGTGTGTCTGTAGGTGTTTGCTGAGTTTCACCGAATCACAAATGTGAACCTACGTAACACATTTTATAGCCAGCTTGACAGGCACACATCAACACTTCTAGCCTTGTACAGGAAGAAGGCCTTGGGGACAGGCAAGACAGCAGAGGCCCAACATGAGATCCTAAGGATTTATGACCTGTAGGTAAGTTTAAAATAAATGTTTACCTGCAGGTAAGGTTGATAATAATAATGTATTCTTATAATAATAAGAAATAAACCATTATTCATTTTTTTTTATCTAGGAAACACATGATGTAAACATGAGACGCAGTCTGGCTCTCCGTGCCCTTCCGCTGTACCTGCGTGAAGATGACTCTGCAACGTACGTACTCAATGCATTTACAAAATTGTCAATATCAATGTGTAAACATACATGCAATGTGACATCCTTCATTTACAGACTTTAAATGTATAACATGTAGAATTTTAAGACAATATTTACTTTCAAATAACTAAATTAATAAAAAATTTACTAATATTATGTTATATAGATATATTTTGTTGAGTACTTGCAGCAGGGAGAACTCCCATGATTCCCTTCTAGCGTCAATGTCATTTTTTGTTATTGTTTTGATTGAGAGCCCCCTGGCAGCGGATTTTACATACTGTGCGTTTAATAGAAGCAAATATATGTTTGGGTTTTTCTAAAGTGTATCTTAATAGGAAAATAGTATTAAGACTGTCATCGTTTTTCCTCTCCATGAAGCAATACAGTCTTAGGCAAGGCAGAACTGTAAGAAATACAACATCCTTAAAATTGTGTGAGGAGCACGAGCAAAGAGTGCAGGATTCACAATCTTGTTACTGGAATTGTCTACATAATCTTTTTGTATTTTCTTGTATTTTGCAGTGGGAAGATGAGCCACACTTTGCAGAAACTCCTGTTGCTATCCTCACCGTGGTAACGGAAAATTCCACTGGAACCATGGACTTCAACCCCGACAGCATCTCTGTCGTCGAAGATGACTTCGTAGTTACAGGTCTCACCAGGTTGGCCGATGCGCTTGTTATCTTATTTGGCTTGATCTATGCATTGCATTTAGATTATCCAAAGAAACTCATCCACACGTTTACCTTTGTTTAGAAAATACTCATGTGTTTGGATGATAACAGACCACTCAAACCTTGCCTGCTGAGTCTAAAAAATGAGTTGTTCAAAGTTTGAAGGCACGTGTGTAAAGAAATCTGTCAAGTTGTATAAGCTCAAACTGTAATTTAAAGGAGGCTTGAGAGGATTTGTCACAGAATGTTACAAACTGGTAGAAAAGTCCAAAATGCACTTCCTTACTGTTAATCAGTGTGTTCAAAATGTTTACTGAAGCTTACAGCAAGTTATATTAATAATGTAGGTTTTACCTTAATGTTATTTAATAATGTTCCATTGGATAATATACCTCAGGTCATGATGCACTTTCTTTTTTCATGTCAAAGTTTGGAACAAAAGTAACTGAATTTGGGTTTTCTTGTACATTTTATCTGATGAGAAGTTTTTTTTTGTAAAATTTTCCTACAGTGCATGAGTAAAGCATAAATAAATGTTTTGATTAGATTTCCCCCAGCCGTTGGGTTGAGCGCAATTAAATTTATTTAGTAAAAAAGTCAGTTGGATTTAATTTAAATGAGTTTCATCAAATCAATTTAACCTAGTATGCATAACTTAAAAATGTTAAAACAATTAAGTAATACATTTGAGTTGGGAAAACTTAAAAGAAAAAAAAAAGAAAAAAGAAAACAATGGAGTTAACTGAAATTAAACATTTTGACTTAAGTTCTACTCAAAATTGTTACTTCTACTTAAAAACCTTGAGGTAATCAGTTACGACAAACATTTTGAGTACTTTCAACTTGTTCGGGTTTACAGTGTAGATGTGTACATTGTATGTGAGCGGCAAATAAATTGTGTTTTAAAAATCAAAAATCAAATCTCTCTCTCTCTTTATCTCTTTAACTCTTTCTCTCTCTCTCTTTCTCTTAATTCAATTCAATTAAAATGAGCTTTATTGGCATGACAGATCAACAATCCATGTTGCCAAAGCAGTACAGAAAACATTTTGAACAACAAATGATAACAATATATACAGTAAACAAACACAACAAATATGAATAAAAGACATTAACAATAACATGAATTATTTTTACAGTGTATTTCTATGAAACATTAAAGGTCCCATATTATGCTTTTTCTGGTTTTATATGCTCTTTAGTGTGTTTTCCAAGTGTCCTGTGCATGTTTAGGCACATCTATGTGAAAAAATTCAAAGTCCACGGAAACTTTTCCTACGTCCTCCTGTTAGCTGCAACATCAGCCGCATGTAACGCTCGGGTTCTAGCCCCCCTCGATAAAAATTTGTCAGTCTGACGTCATTGTCAGTGTGAGATCACTGATCTAAGCCCATTGGCTCGTTGTGGCAAGCCCAGCAGCTCATGTTGCACGCCCGTTAACTTCTGTAGCACGCCCACAATATGCCATCGCCTGCGGTAGCACAGTAGTGCTAAGGTGCTAATGTTTATGCTCCCCTCGGACGGAGCCAGTGGCTGCATTCCAAATATGGTAAAAGAGGCGGGACATTTCCAAGAAGCGTGCTGAGCAACTGACCAATAACGACAGAGCGGATCGGCAGACCAATCAGAGCAGACTTGGCCCACGTGGGATCTAACAGTGTGGGCTCAACAGAGTGTAGCTGACGGACTCAGAGCGGAGAGGGAGCAAGGAGGAGCAGTACATGAAAACAGACACTTTTTTCGGACTTTAGCTATTGTGAACGCACAAAAGTAGGAACATAGATTAAATATACGAACCCCAAAAAGGGCATAATATGGGCTCTTTAAGTGTATTTTGTCTCAGTTTGTGACAATCATGAACATATTTATCAGCTCGTACTGCACACAGACTTTTCTCTCCACAGAGATAGAGCAGCTTCTGAGGATCAGGGAGATGGAGAAAGTCAGGATCTTTATTATAAATGTAATCATAGAGAGTCTCTCTTAAATCTTTATCCATGTCATAGTGTAGGAGGAAGTGAGATTCTGATGGCAGAGTGAACACAGCCTGGCCTCTCTGGGTAACCAGTTCTGTCTGTCACGGCCTGTTTCTATGGTCAGACTGTGTCCACTCAGTCTGTACATCGTCATGGTTTTCCTTAGTTTCACATCCCTCACTGTGCTCAGGTACTCTGCCAGCTTGTACTCTCTGTTTAGGCTCAAATAGAATTCTAATTTACTTTGTGATTTGGTGCTTTCCTTCCAATATTTGATATAATTGTCTTTTTGTTTTGAGATAATTTGGTTGGGCCAGATTGTTTGGGGTGTGTCCTGAAGCCCTGGTGTTTGAGGGCGGAGCTTCAGGATCAACTGGCAGAGGGGACTCTTATCTGGGTTCAACTCCTGACGCTGAAGGGCTTTGAACTGGTAGGAGTGGGGGTCACTGGATTGGAGGTGTTTATAGAATGTGATGTTAATGATTAAAGGGTATTGGCTGAGTTCTGCCCTGCATGCATTACTGGCCGTGTGTCTGTGGACTCTCAGGATGTTTCTACACAGTTCTGCATGCAGGGCTTCCAGCGGGTGTTTTTCCCATTTGGGGAAGTCTTGGTTGGTTAATGGGCCCCATACTTCACTACCATATAAAATGATTGGGTCTATTATTGAATTGAGAATTTTGAGCCAGGTCCTAATTGGAATGTCAATCTGAATTTTTCTTTTGATGGCATAAAAAGTCCTTCTTCCTTTCTTCAGCTTATTCACAGCCATGCCAAAATGTCCAGTGGGAGTGATGACTAAGACTAAATATTTGTATTGTTTGGTGTGCTGGATTTCTATGTTTCCTAATGTGAATGTGTTTCTCTGAGAGTTGGATCTGCTTTGGAAGGTCATTATTTTCGTCTTGTTCATATTGACAGTAAGTGCCCATGTTTGGCTGAACTTGTGGAGGATCTCCAGGCTCTGCTGTAAACTCTCTGGGGAGGGAGACAGCAGAATCAGGTCATCAGCAAACATCAGACATTTGACCTCTGTGTCCTGCAGGGTCACACCAGGAGCTGTGGACTTCTGCAGTTCTTCTGTGAATGTGTTAATATATATGTTAAAGAGGGTTGGGCTCATGTTGCAGCCCTGTTTTACCCCACGGTACTGCCTGAAATAATTTGTTCTAATTGCACATCTGTTATTTACATACATAGTTTTAATTAAATCATAGGTTTTCCCCCCTATGCCACTTTCTAGTAATCTGTTAAATAGTCCTTCATGCCAAATCGAGTCAAAGTCCTTCCTGAAGTCTACAAAACAAGCATACATTTTCTTTTTCTTTTGGTGTACATGGTGGTTAATGAGAGTGCTGAGGGTGAAGATATGATCTGATGTGCGATGGTGAGGCATGAATCCAATCTGACTTTTATGCAGGACGTTGTGTTCTTTTAAGAAGTCAACATTCCGGGAGTTTATGATGCTGCAGAGCAGTTTGCCCAAACAGCTGGTGACACATATCCCTCTGTAGTTCTGAGGGTCACTTTTGTCACCACTTTTAAATCTCTCTCTCTCTCTCTCTCTCTCTCTCTCTCTCTCTTTCTCTCTCTGTTTGTCTCTCTTTTTCTGCACCATTATGTCCAAAACAGTTGGTCTTTTTTCTCCCTCCTTCCCCCTCTGATGTGAAAATGTAGGCGCTTCATTACTGATCCCATACATTTATGGGGTGGCTTTTTCTTCATCTTACCCTGTTGCCAGGGAACTAGCATTCCCCTGTCACTGTCTATGTTGAGGGAACACCTCTATCTGAACTTTGTAGTATATTTCTATTCACATTATTTTAATTTACCTGGATTCATTTTTACGCTTCAGGCAAAATGACTATATGTAAGTGCCAAAAATAGGACTGTGTGTTTGAATAACAACACCACAGACACCGATTGAGGTGTTTGCAGTGTGAAGAATGAATTTTCTGTAATATACCCAGGTAGCTCTCGTCAGGTATAAGGACATTTTCATGCTCAGAGACATGACAGAGTCTAACTACCCAGATCTTCCAGATCTCCTGTATGATTTCCTATGAAGCATGAGTGATTTTCTAAAGCACAATCTCAAGTTGGACAATAATCAAATAAATATTTGGGCTACCACCACCTGCTTTCCTGTTATGAGCCATCAGTATTCATGGCATCACTTCGGGGGTTATTGAGGTGCAGGTAATGCATCTCTATGGAGCCATTACAGAATGTGAACAACTCATCTTCAACTTTCCCTTCAAAGCTTTCTCTTAGTGTGGAACATCACATTTGAATTTGTATGGATTAAGGTTGTAAACACTATTTAAAAATATGTGCCTGTGTATGTGTGAGTGCTGCACATTTGTGTGCTTGTACATTTGTGATTGTGTAAGACACAGAAAGGCACAGAGACCAATATGTTGTTTCCAGAAAATTGATTTTCTCTGTCACACATATTTTCATTATTCCCAGCCAACACACCTTTCTCACTAGGCCATTTTACAAGCCCAGGCCTGAGAGGTTTCACATGAAGAGGTGACTAAATGTTAGACAGGAACACAGTGGAAGTCAGGAAATTACTGTAAAATCTCCCCTGCAGAGTCAGCAGTGTTCCCAGGGGAATCAAGACATGGGGAGAGAGCTGAGAAAGATTGAGTCGCTAAATAATCCTCATCATCTCCCATCAATGACCAGACAGGGGAAATCAATCAGATGGCTGATTAAAACAAGCTGAGGTCTCTGATGAAGAGATGAATGCTTTTCATTTGTCAGGCACTGCTGCATCCACATGAGTGTGTGTGTCTGTGTGTGTGTATATATA
This sequence comes from Labrus bergylta, assembly GCF_963930695.1. Taxonomy (NCBI): domain Eukaryota; kingdom Metazoa; phylum Chordata; class Actinopteri; order Labriformes; family Labridae; genus Labrus; species Labrus bergylta. The sequence continues at coordinate 1,193,064 of NC_089196.1, forward strand.
TTGAATTCTGTGTAGTTTAAATATCGTGCATGTACATGTGACACACACAGAGTCGTTTCAGTTTTAATGCCATGACCATAAATCACAGTTCTTCACAAACACTTGTCTGCACTCTGTGTTATAAGAAACCACGACTAAAACCGCATACAACCAGAGTGTTCTTCTTTCTGATGAATTTAAGGAATTTGAGATGTTTGTTTCAACTGTGCTGGTCAGATTGCATAGAGTATGGTTTACACAAGTGGCTGGGAAGAAACAATGTTAGGATTTATTCATTGTCGCCCCCTGCATGGTCCTGTATCAGCTGGGCAGCTACTTCAGCGACAGGCTTCACCATCCACGGTGTCAGAAGGAGAGATACCGCAGGTCCTTCCTGCTGCAGTCAGACTGTTCAACCAAGTCTGCTCCCAGTAGATCACAAAACACACACACAAACCGGACAATTCACTCTTACCTTGTGTAACAATTATATTATATTATGTTATCTACCTGCATGTTCCACTTTATGTGAACTGTGTGCATGAAAGTGTTCTTACTGAATATCCTGACTACATTTTTGTTAAAACTGCAGCTCTCAGCTTATCTATATTTTGTATCTACTGTATATATTTTTTTTATTTTTTCATATTTCTTATTCTATTTAACTGTGCACTGTGTGTTTCTTTTGTTGGCAATCCTTGCTCTTTGCTGCTGTAACACTGTAAATGTCCCCGTTGTGGGATGAATAAAGGAGTATCTTTTGTGCAGTGAGTGCAAATGTCTGATTCAGTCTTGTGTTGCGTGAGATGTGTTCTGTGGATGATTTTGTATATGCCGTATGTTAGTGTTGTTGGACATAATGAAAATGTTATTGCAGACTTTGTTCCAAGATTGATTGTCAGTGTGGATGTTGATGTCTTTATTTGTTTAGCAGAATATGAGGTGCATCATCGGTAGAAGATATAAGCTTTTTGAGAGTGTCTTTTTTATTGTGCTATTTTGCTAATGCTTTCCAGTAGTGATGGTTGAATTAGGTGAGTGTTAGTGATCTTTACTTTTGCCTTGATTGACTGTTGTAGTCAATCTGTTGACTGTTTTAGTTTCATATATTGGAGAATTGTTTTTTTCTCTATGCCGTATGTGTCCGTGAGCTGTTGGAATGATAATAAGTTATTTGGTAAAAGATGTGCTGGTGGTGTGTGATGGCTTTTTCTTTCCATTTAGTGCCTGAGAGGGGGGATTTATTTGCTGTGAAGTCAGGATTGTTCCATATGGTCGTGTGAGTTGTAGGTGGGAATGCAGTGTTTTTTTATTTTGTTGACCTTCCTCCGAGCTGTCAGAGTTGTTGCGATTGCGGTGTGTTTGAAGCAGGTGTGATGTTTGATTGTGTCACGATAGATAAACGATAGAAGGTCTTTGAATGATATGTCGTTGTGTTCTGTTAGCTCTATGTCTAGCCATGGGTGATGGTGATGGGTTGAGTGGATCCATTTGATAAGGTATTTGAACTGATTGAATGTTAACTTGTCCGTGCTGATTTGCTCACGAGGCAGTTTCATTCAATCAAGCTGAAATAATGCACAAGAGAATCACTTGCTTTATATTCTACAGTGACATATCTACACTGTAGACATTTTGGGTTACTAAGTCTGGAGCTGCACTCTCTTAAACTCCCCACCTGTCCTGCCATTCAGGCAGTCTTAAATGGTGAAGGGAAATATGTGTGCTCTCAATTGTAAAAAGGCTTTTTCAATGCTGTGCAAAATTAATCTACAAGTGACAGTAGCCAATGATATGCACTGGTATTCAAAGTTGAAGTGCACATGTATGTTCAGTTCAGGCAGAACTGATGCCCCACAGTGTGTTTCTTCCTCTGTAAATATTTTGATGTAATTTTGGGGTGGCAGTAGCTCAGTCTGTAGGGACTTGGGTTGGGACCAGAGGGTTGCTGGTTCAAGTCCCAGTGCTGACCAAATCTGGAAGTTGGTCTGGTAGCTGGAGAGCTCCTGAGCACTGCTGAGGTGCACTTGAGCAAGGCACCAAACCCCCTCCCCACCACCAGCTCAGGAGTGCCCACTGTGGGCAGCCCAGCTTCCTCACTCTGTCTCTCTCCATTAAGGTCCATTAGACCATAGGATCTTGTTTGTGCATGAGTATATTTCAGCCTATGTATGTGTTGCATGATAAACAGAATGTAAAAACAGAATTTCCCCTAGCAGGGATCAGTAAAGTGAATCTTAATCTTATGCACGCCAGGATTGTTTTGCAAACTGACTCTGCTAACAAATGGGAAGATTTTTGCCTATAAGAGGCCAGTTGCCTCCAATAAATGAATGATTGTACTAGTCTACAAACACCACTCAGACATTAAAAAGCCTCATCCCACTGACAGTGGTCAGGGAGAGTTCATGGCAATGAAAATAATCAACTGATTTAAAGAGCAAGGAAATTATACATTATTATTATTCTATATGTTTTATTATTATTATTACTATTGCTAAATGTAATGCAGTTTCTTTAAGCAATTTGTATTTATTATAAGAAAAAATAAAAAATAAAACGATACAAATCATTATTATACATTATATACTGTAAGTAACGTGTTTTGGATGGGCTGGCTCTAGTCTTTGCGTCATGCCCTACGACTGGGCGTTATCCAACGTCATGACGTGTGTTGGGATTACGTAAACCGTTCGGCGCAAAATTCAAACGCCACACAGGAAGAATAACTGCAGCTCTCTGTTGTTGGACGCACAGCTACAAGAAAATACGTTGAAGAAAGTTGAAAAAAGGATTTTAACGCTTCGAGGTATGTTGAGGAAACAAGATGTTTGGAGGTAAACTCGTACGTGTCTGAAAACCAGGAAACAAAACAACGAGAACTCCTCCATACTGGCTAATGCTAACGGTGGTGTTATGCTAACGGTGGCTAATGCTAACGAAAAGTAGCATGTAAAGTTAGGAAGCGTTTATTGAAAGGGTACAACGTTTGTCTTCAGTGGTTGTTTAAGTCTGTTAACTTTCACACAATCACCGTATAGCATACTTTAACATATATATTGTGCCGTAAGTTGACTGCTTAGAGTTATATCCGACTTTTCGAGTTGATTTCAGGGAGAATTGGAAATCTGCATTCTCTCATTTCGTGTTTAGAGATTTAAAGTCAGGATCGACATCCATCAACAGCATCTTCTTATCCTTAGTGACCCTTATTGAAGGGTTTATCTTGCCACGATGATGAAAACAAGATACTGAAACGATGACTGTGCTGCACGCCATGTAGAGTGTTTTAGTTTGTTTAGTTCTTGTGCTGCAGATGTTGTAGAATCAACCAGTAATCATGTTTTTTATTTATTCATTTTGTTTTATTTAACAGGGACACATGAATTGAACATCGCGTCATATGTCAAATACAAAGTAGATGACACTGTTTCTAGCCGTGGCTCATTTGCGACCCCGGTCCCTGACTGGACTTTAAAGATGAAAACAGAATCATTAGACTTAAATAAAATTAGAGATGCACCGACCCACTTCGTTCAGTTCCGATACGTACTGATACTGAATCTGTTATTTCTTTTAATCCCAATTAATATTGTTATTGTTGTTGATATTATGTGTAAAGCTATACAAAGCTGAAGTAAACCTTTGTATTGTATTGTGTTGGCTTCGTAGAATACAAGACGTGAGGTTTTTTAATTAATCTTTTAAACTTAAGTGTAAGTATTTAACTTTTGATAATCTAGAAGGAGCTGTTTCATCTCGTCTGACTCTGAACATCGTCATGGAGACGATTTGTGGACACTTCGGTGGACAGTCCAGTCCTACCGTCTTCAAAGCGAGACTGTGCGAGGATGTTTAAAGTGCCCAACCGTCTTTCTTGATCAGTGACATGAGATTGGCGCCGTCAGTCCGATTGCGTACCAATATTGGACCCGGTGTTGTATGTTGTCTGGTTCCCACATTGTCTGGTTACCGAACGGACCCGACAGCAGATGTTTCCGACTTTTGAGAGGAAACGTAGCTGACCTGGAGAATGCCTGTCTGATCATATTTGCACTGATTTCAAGTCGCGTTTTAAATCTACTGCGGTAAATATGATTGTATGAGTGAGCACTACATCCCAGCCACCTAAGAAAAATACAAAATAAAGAAAATATAATACATGTTCATGATCGCGCCGAGCTGGATTCGATCTCACTAAAACAAAATTAACACCTAATCACCTGCGTCCTGCCTTACAGCGTGCACCACCTGAACAGTGACATTTCATCAATTCCATTACGTATTCGTTTATGATGTCCGCCTCCTGGTCACATTTTAGTTTGGCTGCTTCTACAACAACTGGTTACCTCGGTTTGTCTTCAAATACCAGCACATATAAAGGTTTTTACCAGAGGCTACAGCCTTACAGACCACAACATAACAGACCTCTACACCACTACCCATTTTGACAAAGAAATACTTTGAAACAGTGACGATGTATTTCAAAACAAACACTGAGCCACTGTTTGATTCACATGACAGGAGACTGCTGAGTTGATCGTAGAAAAGCTACCTGAACATTTCTATTGCCATGCTTTTCAAATGTAAATGTCCACGGCCACTTATGATTGTATAAGTGGGCACTATACACGACACTTGCGAAAAAATAAAATAAAATGTATGCATGATCGTGTCGAGCTGGAGTCGATCTCACTAAAATAAAGTAAACAAACAATTACCTGTGTCCTGCCTTACAGCGTGCACCACCTGAACGGTGTATGTTTATCAAATCCATTACGTATTTGTTTATGATGTCAGCCTCCTGGTCACATTTTAGTTTGGCTGTTTCTACAACAACAACAACAACAACAACAACTGGTTACCTCGGGTTCGGGTTTATCTTCACCTACCCGTACATAAAGTCACAAAGAAAGTCACTTTGAAACCAGAACGATCTGACTCGTTATACCAGGGGTCTCCAACCTTTCTTCATCTGAGAGCTACTTTCACAAAATGAAAGTGAGCTACATCACATCGCTTGCATTTATTTACATGCATTTTTTCTCTGGTGAGATCGACTCCAGCTTGACACGATCATGCATACATTTTATTTTATTTTTTCGCAAGTGTCGTGTATAGTGCCCACTTATACAATCAGAAGTGGCCGTGGACATTTACATTTGAAAAGCATGGCAATAGAAATGTTCAGGTAGCTTTTCTACGATCAACTCAGCAGTCTCCTGTCATGTGAATCAAACAGTGGCTCAGTGTTTGTTTTGAAATACATCGTCACTGTTTCAAAGTATTTCTTTGTCAAAATGGGTAGTGGTGTAGAGGTCTGTTATGTTGTGGTCTGTAAGGCTGTAGCCTCTGGTAAAAACCTTTATATGTGCTGGTATTTGAAGACAAACCGAGGTAACCAGTTGTTGTAGAAGCAGCCAAACTAAAATGTGACCAGGAGGCGGACATCATAAACGAATACGTAATGGAATTGATGAAATGTCACTGTTCAGGTGGTGCACGCTGTAAGGCAGGGTACAGGTGATTAGGTGTTAATTTTGTTTTAGTGAGATCGAATCCAGCTCGGCGCGATCATGAACATGTATTATATTTTCTTTATTTTGCATTTTTCTTAGGTGGCTGGGATGTAGTGCTCACTCATACAATCATATTTTCCGCAGTAGATATGAGTTGCGACTTGAAATCAGTTAAATTATAACCTTAATCATTCAGGCATTCGCCAGGTCAGCTACGTTTCCTCTCGGTGATTGTAACATCTGCTGTCGCCATGACAAACCTTTGACGTTTGTAAACAAAGGTAACCAGTTAAACTGAAAACCAGACAACATACAACACCGGTATAAGATTGGATCGGTCCCTTCACTAAAAGAAATACACATATAATCAAGATTTCAATTTCAATCAAAAATAATCATGATTGTGATGCCTGACATAATCGAGACGCCCTATAATATACTCAAATAATTGTGTGTTGGCCACACAAAGTTTCTGCTGGTAATAAAATAGAATTAAGAAACAACACAACAAGCACATTGAGTACAGCACAGGCTTTCATTCAACAACGTTTCACACCAGCAGCTACAGATTTAAAGATGTGTGAATAATGTCTTACGCTAATGATTATGTGCTACACCAGTTTTTAAAAAAAAACGAAGAAAGGCTAATCAAGGATACTGAAATTAACATAATGTTATCAGATTTGATATTTCAGAATTAGATCATAACAAACTGACAGTGTGCAACATTCTTCTACTTATTTTCTTTCTTATCATTCAAAACATCAAACCTAATACTACCAGCCTGTCTTTCTTTTCTCTATTGAAGCAAATCTTTGACCTGTTTCAACAAGTAGACTTTGTGTTTGTTTTTTGTTGTTTCAAACTAAGGATGAGTGCAGCGTCGACGCCTGTCTCTAGGATACGTCCAGGATGGACGTCATCGTCTTTGAAAAACAAGGGTCTCTCCCCTGCAGCATGCAGCACCCCGCTGCTGTCAGCTTTCCCCGGCAATGATGATGAGCAGGAACGACGTCAGCGCAGAAGGTCAAGAGTCATTGACCTTCAAGCTGCCAGTGACTCCTCCTTTAATGACACTGCGACTAACAGGTAACCTTAAGAGATAAAGCATCCTTATGTGTGTCGTACATGGATACGGTGATGGTCTGACATGAGCTTAAATGTTAATTAGCTGTCTTTTGTGTATATGAACATTTAAAATCATCAATAGTCAATTCTTTTGGTGTTACACATGTAAGTGTTTAGGGCTTAAAGATGATCTCCTTTTTGTATGCAGTGCCGCAGGGACTCCTGCTGCTGTGCCCAAGTTGTCAAATGCTCAGATCTCAGAGCACTACTCCACCTGCATAAAACTCTCCACAGAGAATGTAAGTCTGTGTGCATGCATATCGAGTATCCGGGAGGTGTCGTTTGGTGTTTCACACAGTCTGTCAGGTTGAATGAATAAGAGACCTGGACATGTAATGTTCATCTTTTTGTGTCCAACATGTTCTTTGTGTTTTATGATTTAGTTTAAGGTGTTTATCTTATACTGTTGGAATAATAAGTGTGATGATTAAAAATGACTGAACACTAATGTCTTCTTTTCTTTTTGGCAGAAAATCACCACCAAGAATGCCTTTGGTCTTCATCTGATCGATTACATGGCTGACATTCTCAAACAAAAGGACTCTGAGCTCACAAATTTCAAGGTGGGATGGATTTGTATCCGTTATTCTTCACTTTCTGGATGATGAATCAAGCACTCTCATTTTATTTGCTGAAGCTGTGTCCCTGTTTTAACTTGAAAGATACTCTTATTAGTTTTAACTTTAAAGACAACAAGATAGAAACATTAATGACAAATTAATTTTCAGCAGGACTCAAGCTTCTCCCTCATTGTAGACAGTCATGACTCAGAGACACATTTACACAAGATAGACTGGATTTATATATGTGTAATATGTTGCACATTCTTCCTTTGAAGATTTATTTCTGGGCATTGTATGCTTCTATTTAGAAACAGGACAGTGTCAGAGTCAGAAATCAGAGCGAGAAAGTGGGGGATGACCTGCAGGAAAGGAGCCACAGGCCGGATTCAAATTGGGGCCACCTGCTTGGAGGACCACAGCCTCCATACACTGGGCGCGCACACTAACCAATAGGCTACCGGCGCCCCCAAATAAATGTTTTTAAATAGTTACTTCATACATGACTTGTTAAACAACAATTTGGCTGCTTTAGTCTCATAAAATATTCTACATTTATGTATGGCTCCATAAACTAAAAACACAATTCAAAGGTTCATATTCTTCAGCTCTCAGAGAGGACAAGCTGATCTATAGGTCTGAGGGGAAAAACACAAAAACAGTTAAATGAACTTTTATTTTCCTGATATGTCGATCTATAACATTAGTTTGTGATGAGCAGGAGGTTCCCTTTTTATCCTTCATTAAATCATTTTCAGTCAAATATTAGTCAGTCATTTCTTTATTAAGTGATTCTCATAAGATGTTTCCAAACAGTCACTTGCTGATTATTTCTCAGGCGCTTCATGTCTTTGTTGTTCTTCCTTAAGGTCGCAGCCGGCACTTTGGATGCCAGTACAAAGATCTATGCTGTTAGGGTGGATGCTGTTCATGCTGATGCCTACAGGGTGCTGGGTGGCCTCGGAGCGGAGACCAAACCTGGAGAGGGTGAGACTCGGCAATGGGAGGATTTTGATGTTCTTTTATATTTTAATTTAGGTTGTTAGTAGTGCTGTCAATCATTAAATATATTGAATCATTATTAATCACAGCAGGGATTAATCACATTTAAATACTCATTTATATTTAAAAATGAAAAAATGTGCAAAGAAAGCTACCAGCAACCTGTTTCAACTTGAGCTGTCGCTGTGAAGGAATTCCCATCGCAGTGACCCAGGGTGGCTAAATAGTTCGGTAAAATCACATATTTTTTTGGCAGATTTGTTTGTGAATTTAGAGGAAGACAACTGGCCCACTGACTTTTACTTATTTTTATTTTTTTAACAACAACGCCGTGACAACCTGGTGATTAAACAAAGCACTGTCACGTCGAGGTGGGAAAAAAATGATTTTTGTAAAAATCGAGATCCTTATCTCCCGAGATTTTAAATAGATTCATAACTTCCAAAAATCGATTTATTTTTTCTTTGGCTAATCAGTCACTCCCTGCTCAGTGCTAATGCTAGCTCTTTGACTCATGGACTAACAAGAAATTCAGCCAGTCTCTCAGATGACTGGAGTAGATCCTGAAGTATGGACTCATTCATAAATAGACTTTGAATCAATGAATTGTTTTGAATCCAAAATTAATTCTGAATCAAATCTTGAGACACCCAAAGATTCCCAGCCCTACCGTCACAGCAGCAGCTGTTATCACCACCTCATCCTCATCTTTAGCCTTTTGCACTTACACAAAGGACAAGACAGTCTGTTGTTCAAAATCCTGTAAAGTACAATTTGGCTACAGAATACATACCGCGGCGAGAGGATATACGCTGAGCAGACATTAATAAAGTCCAGACCTCACATAGTTTTGGGTCAGTAAAGCATGTTTTTACATTAAGTACTAAGTCTGTTGTTAAATATTCTGTAGCTGAGTCGTTCTGTACAGGTTTCAATAAAACACACTGTCATAGTTATACCTGTTGCTGCCATGACGACGGTGCTGTATTTCAGCATTAGGCGCTGTATTTCAGCATTAGGCGCTGTGCAGTGACTGCTCTGGAGATTCTCCTGACCTGGCTGCTCACAGCGGGAGACTATCCCAGTCAGACCGGAGGGGGGGCGGGGGGTCTGCTGAGGCAAGGCATGATGTTTAAAAAAAACGTGGAAGTAGCGGAGGAAGCAACAGTCTGATGTACGATGCTCTAATGAGAATATCTGTCTTCATATCAATGCTGTGCAGTGTTACGTCCCCCCCCCCCCCCCCAATGAAGGTCAAGTTAAAAAAAAAAATAATAATTATATATATATTTATATATTTATTTATTTATTTATTTATTTATTTATTTATATATATATATTTAAGATTTCTTTTTGGTCTTTTTGGGCCTTTATTGTAGAGATAGGATAGTGGATAGAGTCGGAAATCAGGGAAAGAAGTCATTTAATTAAGGATACCTTTCCGATAGAACAGGACAGCTGTCATTAAAAGTAACGCATGAACATCAAGGTTCCTTCAAGTGTTTGTGTCGGCTTGTCCCTCCCCCCCAACGCTGTAAACCTAGGGGAAACACTGCTGTGAGTAGTTTGACAGAGTCACAATATCAACAAAAGAGCGGAGAAGGAGAACAGGAAACATAATGCAGCAGGTTCATTGGAGCACGGAGATCGTAGAGGTAGCTTGTATTCAAACATAATTTCCCCTCTCCCACTCGCTCCAGGTGAATTCTCCTGATAATATCCTGCTTAGTTTGCTGCTCACTCTGACTTTCTGCAGAATAAATACCAGGAGGCTGGAGGAGAAACTCCAGGTGAAGTCTCAGTGAAATATATAGCAGTTTGTGTTCACACATGCAGCTCCTCCAGGAAACATCAGAAGTTTTCTGAAAGTGTGAAAACATGACTCAATCAGAAGATGTGACCAGCAGGTTTATGGTTATTCAGCGCGATGAGGAGACAGATGTTTCATATCGGGGATCTTTGTTTTAATGACGCCCATCTCTTTTTCTTGTTCTGTGTTTCACGGTAAAAAGAGGCCCTGGTCTGCAGTGCAGCTCTTATATATTACAGTCTTCAGAAATGAAGAACAACATCAAAGTTTTCCACACCATCACTTCCTTAATGCATCACCGTTTGTTCTCATCATTAGACGTTTTTTTAAGTGCTCATGAAGGTGAATGAGGCTTTTTGTTCATTTGCATATGAAACAGGGCAGCCATGTTTGTTAGCGTTCACTTCCCGGGTTTTTACTGTTTCATATAAATAGATGGAGAAGCTCTAGAACAAGGATGTAGCCCTCTCCTTACTACATATGTAAATCTTCACCCTCCCAAAATGTTCTTTTATGTTATTTTATTCTGTCTCTTTCTTTGTGTTTATACAGAGCACTGTCTGAAGGAGGAGGGTGGAGAGGAAGGGGCTGCAGGAGGGGAAGTGACTGCCAAGCAGCCAAAGAAGAAAAGACCCCCCAAGAGGACGGTGGAGCAGAACCTGAGCAACATAAATAGCGCTGAGTCTGAGAGGAAGTGCGAGGTACGCTTTCATTTTACCAGAGCGATTAATGTTTACAAAATAAATCACACCCACACATGTTTTTTAAAAGAATGATAGTTAGGTGGCTTTACATAATACAGTTAGAAGACTTCACATAGTATTCCTGGTTTGAATTCCCGTCTCACAAGAGCCTCTCTGTGTGGAGTTAGGTTATATATCATTTTGAGGATTTTAACCCTTTAAATGCCAGTTTGATTACATGATTCTGGCATTTAACTGGTTAAAATCCTGATAATTATTCAATATTTGATAGTTTTGAGCAGGGCTGAAGTTGTTAAAGAGATTTATGCAGAAAAAAAATATTAATCTGTACTATTTTTAGAGCAGTTTTTTGTCCTGAGGGTTAAGAAAACCGAGCGTCGCAACTTCAAACTGAGACTATTATTAAAAGTGAGTTATTTGTTCTCAGCTCACTTGGAACTACAAGTATGGAGGAAATCTTAAAACTACACTGTGGACATTAATGGGTTAAGAGAAGCCAAAGCAGTGTTCCTGTAATGAGTCTCATTAAATCATTGATTAAAACTTTATACAATGTTACAATTCACTTAGCAGACGCTTTTATCCAAAGCAGCGTACATCAGAGATTAAGTACAACAGTCATCCATTCATACACCGCCACCGAAGCAGCAGGAGCAATTCAGGGTTGAGTGTCTTGCCCAAGGACACACATTGCTCAGCTGGGGATTGAACCCTCGACCTACTGGTCGAGAGGCGATGACTCTACCAACTGAGCCACAGCCGCTCTAAATCATTGATTAAAACTTTATAATCATCTGATTTCCACTTAGAGCTGGCTGATTGGTTTATGTTTGATGAAAGTCACATGATCTGAAACGGATACATACACGACTTATCTTAAAGCAGCAGTTTCTGCTCTTACTGATCCTTGTGCTCCAATAGTAGGAAGATATGAATTAAAAGGACATTTTAAGATTATCTATCATCTTTGTTCTGTGTTCCTGATCAAGTAACTGTCCGTTTTTCTTTCCCAGGTGGACCCCATGTTTCACAGAATGGCTTCATCTTTTGACGAGAGCAGCACAGCTGGTGTCTTCCTGTCCGTTCTCTTCAGTGAGAACAGTCGCTGCGAGCTGCTGTTTCCCTCTTACATGACCCTGCTCCAGTCCAGGCCCTCGTATTCTCCTCCCTCTCCTCAGGGAGTCTCTGCATCTCCATTCATGGGTAAGAAGAAACGTATACCAAGCCCGGGAGAAATGTCATCTTCCATTCATTGGCATTAATTATTAGGCAGCCATTAAAAACTGTTCCAGTACCAGATTTTCTGAACGCCTGTGCCACCTCATGTACCACATCGTTTGAGCTTCAACAGAAGACGAATAACAGCCATCTTTCTTTCTGTGTTTCTGCAAGCTGGACTCCAGCGTTCACAGGAGAAGAGCGCCATCTGCCCATCCCTGCAGGACTTCTCCTTCACTAGCTGGAACCCTGATCAGGTTAGAGAATAACCAACAAACCTGATATTAAAAATAATTGACCCTATATCCACCCCCTCTGGCTCTGTGCTCCACTTACAGTTTGGTAAGCAGCATGACCACACTCAGCTTCCCTCTCCTGTTATAATTGGTCAAATGTGCTTTAGTTAAGGTTATGCTTGTTCATAAAGAAACACTCAATGGTTCTAGCACTGTCAGTTTTTGTCCAGCTAGTCTGATCCAGCATCAGTAGGCAGGATTAGGAGTGATGAAGTTAATTTATATGGATTATAGATAAATTGGCAAGAGAGCCAGAAACTCCTTTTTTTTTTTAATTTACAACGTCAGCTCAGACGGCGAAACACAACCATGCAGACTTTTCTGAAGCTTAGCACAGCGGTTCTTAAACTTTTCACAATGAGTAATGAAATATTAAGCTCTCCACATTCCACCATTATGACCAACATAATGATACAGCAGTGTAGGGCTATTTAACTTCATATACAGTTTACACAGGAGGCCATTTTATTCCTGATATCCACATTATTTATTTATAACCTTGCGGCCTGGACTCACTCTCTGTGCGGCTCCAAAAGAATCCAAACTGATGTCAGTTCAGTCATATGTCGTCGTCTTCAGTTCCTGCTCCGCTGCTTGAGAAACCCGTCTCACTTTACTTTCTAATATTTCCCGATAGGAACTACAAATGCAAAAAATAAGTCACATTTTCTTCCTCTGCTTGCCATCACAGCTTTGCTTGTTAACCAAAATAAATAATCAGAGACTCCCCAGAGGGATCCTGCATACCCTGGTTTCATACCACATTTTGAGAGTGAATGTTTTAACATATTCTCATATCGTTACCAGTTTTCAATCAACGCTGTGTGACCATCTGAGGTTTATTTATGTGTAGTAGCAGAGAAATGTGTTAATTTGCATGTTGGTAAAGTTAGCTTGTTGCCTCCTCGTCAGAGGGACCAGAGACTAGTTCTTAAACTAAGATGTAAGGTGGTGCTGGGTAAAGCTGAGGAAGCTTCAGGTAACACAATAAAAGTTATTTTCAGTGTGCCACAAAGTTTTGATTCATTTTTTATGGTATGTTCCTGCAGCTGTGAGTGTTGCAGGTCTCAAACTGAGATCAGATAAGATTGCTGTTTAAACAGGAGAAAATAATGAGACAAACCACTGTGCTTCTTTTCAGTTCAGCTTCACTCCTTAGAAAGAGGAAGAAACAAGAGTAACAGAGCACGGGAGAAGCCCAGCGCCACACTGCCTCCTGCTGGCGACACTGAAGTGCACTGGTTATCTGGCCATTATAGCACATATCAGTGAGGGTCCAAAATAAAACATACACACATTTCATCAAATGTGACGACACATTGTTAGTGAGAACAACTGGCCATTTAGATGAAGACGTAAGGGTGCTTTATGTTCCTACGGGTCTGATTGAACCATCTGTTAAACTGCCTGTATTTACAGAACTCCACTCCATTCTCATTTTTATGACATTTATAGAATTATATTTATATACATATATTGCCGTAGATTGACAATGAAAAACAAACTTTAGCATGGAAAGTTTTCTGTCCTGACATCTACAGCTTTTTAAAAAGTGTTTAGAGTGTGAAAATGCATCCAGAAAATCAAACGTGTTATGATTACTGCAGCAGAGGCATTTTGTGTATGACAAGGATTCAACCCTAGTCTTAAGTATGCAAACAAATACTGTAAGCGTTTGATAGAAAAATTCCTGCAGATAATTTCCCTTTAACAAAAAGATTTTTAAATAGAACTTTTGGAAATACAGATCTTTTTGTAGCCTACTTTTTGTAATTATTTAGCGTCTGTCTTCAGGATGCGTTCGTTACTTCCTTGACCAGGTAAACTCATCAGCCTCTTCTAATATCTTGTGTCTAGATGTGAACATCCAAAACCTGCAGATACCATAGAAGAAGATCACAGTAACACTCAGTCCTCTCTTGACCTGCGGTTTAACATATCCTACCAAATACTCCACACTCAACATCTAGGATTTCTATTTCTATGAGTGTGCCCCGTGTCTGACTGTGCAGCTTCTTTCAGACTATGAATCAGCTCCTGGAGAAGATGAAGCAGGGTGAGCACGTGTTTGACGTGAATGCCGAGCCAGAGCCCGAAGAAGACGACTGCCCGGACTTTGATGCAGACTACGAGGACGGACAAGGTGACTGTGAGGACGGATCCAAGGAACACAAGGAAGGCTGTGAAGCCTCTGGCTCCGGCAAAGGACGGTATGCATGTTTTGTTTAGTGATTTTAATAGTCTGAGGAAACATTTCTAGAGATGTCTCTCGCTCTCTCTCTCTTTTTCTCTCTCTCCTCTCTCTGTCTCTCTTTTTCTCTCTCTCCCTCTCTTTCTCTCTCTCTCGCTTCCTCTCTTTCTGTCTCTCTCTATTTTTCTCTCTCTCCTCTCTCTGTCTCTTTCTCTCTCTTTCTCTGTCTTTCTCTCTCTCTTTCTCTCTCTGTCTTTTTCTCTCTCTCCTCTCTCTGTCTCTCTTTTTCTCTCTCTACTTCTCTCTGTCTCTCTCTCTCTTTTTCTCTCTCTCCTCTCTCTGTCTCTCTGTCTCTCTCTCTCTGTCTCTCTCTCTTTCTCTCTCTGTCTTTCTCTCTCTCGTGATCTATAGCGTTCAGTTATGTTCTCTGCAGGGGAAAGAGCCTCCTCTCCTTAATGCCTCCTTAAGCCTTGGAGTGTGAAGTTCATAAATTATGTATGATAATTAAATAATGCAGCAACACCAGAGTAGACATTTTACTCATTAGAATCCAACTCTTGCAGGGATGTGATTCCCATTGGGGAGGGAGACATCGCCACCATGTGTCTGCAGCTGTCCTCACAGCCCAGAGAGTATTCATACTTCAGCCCCAGGACCATGGCCACGTGGGCGGGGCCTGGCTACTGGCAGTTCAAGCCAAAGCACAAGCGTAAGTCAAAGTCTTCAAACATAATTAGAGACATAATTAGATGCACTTTTGAGACTATTGATTATCATGTACAATGCTATAATAACACAATTCTGTTTCTGTAATAGTGTTCATGAGTTTTATTGTTACCACAACCTCCTGCAGCTCATGTCTTTGTTTGGAGTCTGCCAGCGGTTTTAGTCAACAGCCAAAGAGTCATCTGCCATGTCAGCAAAACACATCAGGATGCTGACTATACTTTATTTATAAATCTATTTGCATCATTTTCCACTTTATAGGCTTACTTCCTGTTCTGAGTAATAAAGGGTTAAATCAGCTCGTTCTCTCATAGCAGAGACTGTTTCGCTGCTGAATGTGAACATGGAAACAATGATCTGCTTGTTATTCATGTCTTCTAGTGGACCATCTGCCTGACAAGGAGACGCGTAAGAGAAAGCCCAAGAAGACTTTTGAGATAGACTTCAGTGATGACGTCAACTTTGACACTTACTTCCGCACCACGAGAGTAAGAGCAGCTGCTGGCTTCATTTTTCCACTGCTCATTCAGTGAGAACTGTTTAATGCTTCTGGATTTATAGGAGCATGTAACGGGAAGAGAAATGTTTGCTTTCTTGTAATATTTAGAGTTTCCCACAGAATCACGCTGCACCTGAGGCGGGGTTTATTATTGCAACCTTTTTTCTTTGTACTTTTAATATTACCTTTGTGTTTTTATATTGATTTTGCTTTTCAGTGTTTCCCACACATAGATGATAACTGGGCGGGCTGTCCAAGTATTTTACAGACCTGTTTTTATTTATTCATAATGCCGAGCGTGAGGCGAGAGTACCTCACTGGCTTTGTTTTGTTAATGTTAATGTTCAGCTGCTTGATGCTGAACTCCTAAAAAAAAAAAAAAAAAAAACAGAATATGGAGTTGAACTTTTCAAAATGCACTTCCATCGTGGCGTACTCCTGCTGTTTGTGTCTTTGTGCGTGCGTGGATAAGATGAACAGCTTCAAGTTGTTGAATATAAATAAATTTAGAGGGGAAAAAACACATTTGACATAAATACAAATCTAATATTAAAATATAACCCAAAATTGTAAAAGAAATGTATGTCGACCCCCTGATGGGAACTCCATCGTCAACAACTTAATCTGCTCATGTTTACTCCGCCCCACTTCTATTGTCTTATCCAAACACACCTGCTCCCCTCCTTCCTTACAGCGGTCGGCTTGTTCCACCTCGTCTCATTCTGTATCTTTGTTTATCTTTGTGTGTTTTTGTATTCCCCAGCACTACGTTAGAGACTACATTACTCACGTTTTGAAATATCTCCCTCGATATTTCGTTATCACATTAGGGGGTTCTCGCTTATTGAAGACATCACTGAAATCACCGCAGCTGCAGAAAAACATCAAACAACAACATTAGAAGCTGCGGTTTCAAAATGAGATGAACTAGCAGCACAGTCAATGTGTTTATGGGAGGGACGTACGAGGGGGGGGCGTAAAGTCAGCAGGCTGCTCACTCTTTTTCTCTCTTGTTGATTTTGTTGATAAACTAAAAGAAGGTCGGGAGTTATACTCGAGCGGCTGTAAATATACCTGAGAGGTTCACCAAGGTAACGTCTACGTGTTGGAAACAGATTTTCTGTACAGTAAAAGTTTCTTTGGAGACAGTGAGTGGCTTTACTTCTCATCTTAATCCCAGTATGTTGGAGAGAGAAAAAGTGTTTGAACCCAACTTAAAGCTACAGTATGAGACCTGGATCCGATCATCTGCTCCCCCTTCACAGGCTGCCACGACAAACATCAAGTCTGCCCTCAGTGCCAGCAACAAGAAAACAACTCTACCTGCAGACTTCCAGTTTCCTCCAGAGACGCTCTCCCAGCTCAACTTCAAACCCTCCAGCTCGGTGAGTTGTCACTTCTCCTGTTTAGCCGTCAGAGCTGGTAACGGTATAAGTGGAGACCCACAAACACGAGCACCCTTTTGTGAGTGGAATCAGAGCCTTGAACTGTCCGTTTCCTTTTAAGGTTTGGACTCTTTAAATGGATTTATTAAATGGACTTGATTTTGTATATTTCTTTTCTAGTCTTCTACTCCAAGCTCCTGTGTCACACCTACACATTCACACACTGATGGTAGAGGCTGCTGAGTAAAGAGTCCATCAGTATTAACTCATCCATTCATACAATGATGGTAGAGGCTGCTGAGTAAAGAGACCATCAGTATTAACTCATCCATTCATACACATTCACACACTGATGGTAGAGGCTGCTGAGTAAAGAGTCCATCAGTATTAACTCATCCATTCATACACATTCACACACTGATGGTAGAGGCTGCTGAGTAAAGAGTCCATCAGTATTAACTCATCCATTCATCCACATTCACACACTGATGGTGGAGGCTGCTGAGTAAAGAGTCCATCAGTATTAACTCATCCATTCATACACATTCACACACTGATGGTAGAGGCTGCTGAGTAGAGTCCATCAGTATTAACTCATCAGGAGCGACATGACAAAGTTCAGCCATCATTACACCTTTTGATTTTACAGCTCCCATCATTTCCCGAGGTAAGACGAGGAAGTAGCGGCTGTAGCAACAGAGTCCTCTACACGGCGTTATAATGAGAATATTTGTCTTTATATCAATGCTATGTGTAATCCAATGGAATGACAACATCCACAAAAGAGAGGAGAACAACATACTGACGAACAGAAAACATAATGCAGACGTTTAATTACGTGTACGGAGATCGTAGTGGTCGCATGCAGACACTGTAGACAGTCACTGTTTATAAATGTCATTCTCTTTCTATTGGCTCGAGGTGAATTCTCTGGAGTATATTCGGCCGCGTTCAGACATCAGCTCACTTAGCCTAAAGCCCCTCCGGGTAGCCAAATCTCCGGAGTTTTTCAGGAAATTTCCGTATGTGTGAAAATGGTTTAAAACATAAGGAAATGTGCTACAATCCATCTGTGATGGACCCTGAGAGAATACTTCTTGAATACTAAATAATCAAGTACTGTTTGTTTGATGTCCTAGTTGAATAAAGAGGGCCAGAAGCGTCTGTCTGGAGAGCTCGGAGAAGGCATTGGAGACTATGACTACAACAACCCCAACGATACAGCCAACTTCTGCCCGGGTCTTCAGGTCTGAACTCCTCCTTTCTTTGACTTCCACTGGACTGTGTCTATACAGGCGCTCTTCTGTCATGTTTACCATTTCTGTTTGTTGCATGCAGTCAGGACTTTCATCACATTTTTAACACACAAAGACATCGACTATCCTAAACCTTCATAGAGCTTGGCTTGAGAACTTCAGGTGTCCAACTCTTTGTTCACAACGTTTGGCTTTACCTGTACCAAACCTGTGATGTTGCAGCACCTGTCCCATCCTCCACTGGTTCTGTTTGTAATGAGCTTCTTCAGGACTGTAGAATCCACTAAATGTGCAGACTTGTGTTCTCCTCAGGAACCACAGATGGATGATAGTCTCATAGTTCATCTCTTTGTTTGTGGATCTGTCTGTTCAGGGCAGAGACAGTGATGACGATGTTGAAGGGTTCCCCAGTGCAGACGATACACAGCCCTCAAGTGACGGCATACCTCCACCTTCACAAGATCTAGAGGGCATTTCAACTTACGGGGAGGATGATCTGGTACCTGAACCACACAGGGTGAGTGAGAAGACCTTAGAGTGGACGTACTGCTCGTGGCTGTTTTTAGAGAAATCATCTTTATGCTTAGAGTCTGTTACACTTAAAAGCCGCTTTTAACATCTGGCTGAGGATATACTTTACACAAAACACTGTTAATCATGAAAATAACTATTTATTATTGAAATGGATGCTTTGCAGGTTTACTCAACAATGATTTATGTTATTGCTGGTTTGTGTAGGTCAACAAGATTGAGATCAACTATGCTAAGACGGCAAAAAAGATGGACATGAAGAGACTGAAGAACAGCATGTGGACTCTTCTGACTGACGGCCCAGATAAATCCACCGAGGTAAAGGGGACTTGTCATAAGTCAATGTATCTGCAGTTGTTAAAAGAATAATAAAATCAGTTTAAAATGTAAACTCCAGGCTCTGGACTGTAGCAGCCTTGTGTTAGGTGTGTATATTTCTGATTGAAGTGTATGTAATGATGTATGCCTCTATGTTTCCCACAGGAGGTGGTGCCTGCGGAGAAGCCAGAGGTGTGTGGGGAGAAAGTCTTCAGCCAGACAACCAAGACATTATTACAAAGGTACCAGCAGACCTCCTACCACATCGGCTGTAGCTGCTGCACACTTATGAGGAAGAATAGAGAGAGAATTGGGCTTACCCAAAGAGCATTTCATGTTTCTCTGCTCTGTATCTTTATACTTAGACAAGTTATCGGCTCACATGGTCACCCTGTGATCTCTGAACTAAAACAGTTGTGTGGGTGGAAATGTTTGTCAGTCAGCCTGGAAAGAAGGAATCATTTTAAAAACCAAACAGCCAGCAGCAGAACGGAAAACTACTACTTCCTCAAAGGAGCGATATATAACTCTGACCCCTAGGGTTTAAAATGGGTACTGCAGTCTAAATTCTAAACATTGTAGAGAGCCCCCCCCCCCAGAGTGGATGCTCTCACAGGTCACCATGTGGTGGACACTGAAGCTTCAGTGTTTATCCAGCTCTGCATGGGTCTGTAAACCTTTCTGTGTTCTAACCTCTCTCCATTTTTCAAAAGCATCTTCAATATTGATCCTAGTTTGAGCACGTTTCTGCTCGTGGAGCTTATTAGAAACATGCAGAGGCTTTTTAGGTCGGGTCCAATCACTTCTATCTGAATCACTTCTCTTGACCACTTCCATCGCTGCAACACCTGTTGACCTGATAACTGCTCTCATATCTGACAAACAGAGGGGCGTCCAAAACGGCCGTGTGGGGGTGTGTCTTAAAACCTCCTACCGTCTCTGGTCCAAACAAATCCAGAGCATTCAGGAGCAGAATCTAAAGTTAGAAGGAGGACATACTGGCTGCTGCATTGTTGTCAGAGAAGCCAGCACTTCAACATAGCATGTTTCCTTAATGATCATATAGTAAGATCACTTTATCATTTCACTCTCTACATGAAAGACACTGTTGATTCTTACGGTTTGCGTTCAAATGATCAGTTCTTGCTGTCTGTTCCATTTGCCCGCACAGAGCTGGGAAAAAGGGCTTTCGTCTACTCTGTTCCTTCTACATGGAACATGCTGCAAAAAGACTGGAAAATAACTGAACTGATTTCTTTGAATGCTTTTAAATCCAGGCTGTGAGCACTTGAGACGACCTCCTTTACTTGTAACTGTTTTTTATCATTTTAATTGCTAAATGTTTTTTATAATTTTAATTGCTGTCTGTATGTTGTGAGTGTGACTGTGTAACTTTTGCTGCCTCTTGGCCAGGACTCCCTTGAAAAAGAGGTTTTTAATCTCAAATGGGACTTTCCTGGATAAATAAAGGTTAAATAAAAATAAATAAATAGAAATTCGGTTTGAACAGTTTAAATAATGGAATTTAAAAATCATCGTAGTTCTCATTATGTCTCCTCTTGTGTTTTCTCCAGATTGCCCAATACAATGGCTCAGAACCTGTCGGTGCCGCTAGCGTTTGTTGCTCTGCTTCATCTTGCCAACGAAAAGGTGAGTTATGTTTGAACCTTCTTCAACATCATGGCTGCTTGTTCCATAGCAAATAAAACTGCAAGTCCTGGAAAAGTTTAGAGCAACGAATTAAAGCTCGACCGATTAATCAGCCAGCTGAGATAATATCTGATAATTATCCAGCGACTCTCAGTATCCACTATTTTATTTAGATATGCGCCAATATTACTCGATTTATTCTCCAGTCAAATAGAACTTAATTTGAGTTTCATTGTATTACCCTAGCAGTTCTCTGTCACCAGCAGAGGGCGCTATATGGATTACATCAAGCATCATCACTCTACAGAGTGTCGAGCGGTGACGCATGTACATGCTCAGTTACTTTTCCTGAGTGATTTCATAGATCTAAGAGAAATACATCGGCCGATATACAGGTATCTGATTTTTCTCTCCCCAATATCGATATCGGTACCGACCCCAAAATCCCACATCAGGCCCTAAAAAAATGTAGAGTAGGTAGCAAGCTTTGAAACACCTGTAGCAATCGTTTGACATGTTGGTCATAACCTATACGCTCTCATATCTGTGGCTTCCTTTAGACCACTGCTCTTTAGGCTTTTTGTAACTATTTCCTGTTGTTGTTGTTGTTCTAGTTGTGCTCACGTCTGTCTGATATGACCCTCCCTGCACACACACACACACACACACACACACACACACACACACACACACACACACACACACACACACACACACACACACATATAGGTGACTTGTGTATGCCTGATAGTGTATTTGTTTGTATGCTGATCTGTATCTCATGTTTCAATGTGAAATATGTGTGTGTGTTTACCAGAACTTGGAGCTGGTGAAGGTCGATGACATGTCAGATATCATCATCAAACAAGGTCACTGAAGAGAGATGACTTACGGAGAGCCCCTGCTGTTTTTCTTTATTTTTTTATGTTGTAAAATATCTCGTTTCTGTCACCCTCTTTTTGGTTTATTTCATTTTTGGAGACGTACATAATCAAGACTTGTTTTAGACGCCTTCCCCTGTTTTTCTCACGGAGGCAGATCAGCTGTCTGTTCTTTTTTTTCTGTCTTCTAGATCCTCGTCCTGTGTGTGGATTATTTAACCGCTCATCTGCCATAAGTGTACATTGTGAACCCAAATAAAAGCCTTTTTCTAAAACACGTGTTATTCCAGAAGTGTAAGATGTTATTTTTAGCACAGCAGCTTCACAGGTGAACTTTCAACAGCTTGAATTATTTTTAGTGGCTTGAAACTCCAAGCAGCCTGCAGCAACGGCTAACCCTAACCCCTGACCTGACATCAGGTAATGATCTGCATGAAGGCCTCTTCAGCCTCCAAGACAGAGGAGGAACCGGTTGGTCTGGTCTGGTGGTGCCGGCTGGGTGGGGCTTGGTATGTCATCAGTCATCAAGGAACAGGGAGGAGCCACATGTTCAGCTGAGGAAGCCAGTGAGCTGTTATTTATTTAAATGAATATGAATCATAATGATATATACACCATCTCACCACTACTACCTAACACCATACCCACTCAGACTGATCGACATGTTTCTCATCAAAAAACATCTTTGAACAACAACATTGTTACTGATGAGGAGATATTGAGCTTTATAAGACAGCGGCCTTCAGCAACAACGTTCCTTTTTCAAGCTGGGCGGCTTCAAACCTTCCCAGTGAACCCAGTGAAGAACAACATGAGTTAAAACTTACTCCATGAAAACACCTGAACATGTATGTAAGGTGTCACTGGTTCTCCAGAGAGAGACTAAAACGGACAAGAAACCAGAGTGGAGCTGTTACGGCAGAGAATGAGAGGTTGATGAGAACACACAGAAGGTCACAGAAACGTTATACTCAAGGTGTGAGTACAGCATGTTCAGGTCTTCGGTTTCATGAAAAACTTCAGGTGATATAACACCTGGCTAACTGCAGTGCTGAATGTTAAGACACTGTTTGAGAGGTCGGTCAGAGTGATTCAGTGATTAGGTTTATTATAGTCATATGATGGAAACACCTTGGTATGACATCATTCATTGGCTGAAAGAGGGAGAGTCCGTCAAGTTGTGTTTCATACAGCGAGAAAGAGAATAAAGGGAAGTTGGCTTCAAAATATAATAATTGTGAAGAAAAATGTAAATGTTTAAAGGAGCTTGTATACTACTGAAAGCTCTTTTATACCACAGGTCACACCTACACATTCACACACTAATGGTAGAGGCCGCTGTGTAAAGAGTCCATCAGTATTAACTCATCCATTCATACACATTCACACACTGATGGTAGAGGCCGCTGTGTAAAGAGTCCATTAGTATTAACACATCCATTCATACACATTCACACACTGATGGTAGAGGCCGCTGAGTAAAGAGTCCATCAGTATTAACTCATCCATTCACACACTGATGGTAGAGGCTGCTGAGTAGAGTCCATCAGTATTAACTCATCCATTCATACACATTCACACACTGATGGTAGAGGCCGCTGAGTAAAGAGACCACCAGTATTAACTCATCCATTCATACACATTCACACACTGATGGTAGAGGCCGCTGTGTAAAGAGTCCATCAGTATTAACTCATCCATTCATACACATTCACACACTGATGGTAGAGGCCGCTGTGTAAAGAGTCCATCAGTATTAACTCATCCATTCATACACATTCACACACTGATGGTAGAGGCCGCTGTGTAAAGAGTCCATCAGTATTATACATCCATTCATACACATTCACACACTGATGGTAGAGGCCGCTGAGTAAAGAGTCCATCGGTATTAACTCATCCATTCATACACATTCACACACTGATGGTAGAGGCCGCTGTGTAAAGAGTCCATCAGTATTATACATCCATTCATACACATTCACACACTGATGGTAGAGCCCGCTGAGTAAAGAGTCCATCGGTATTAACTCCTCCATTCACACACTGATGGTAGAGGCCGCTGAGTAAAGACTCCATCAGTATTAACTCATCCATTCATACACATTCACACACTGATGGTAGAGGCCGCTGAGTAAAGAGTCCATCAGTATTAACTCATCCATTCATACACATTCACACACTGATGGTAGAGGCCGCTGTGTAAAGAGTCCATCAGTATTATACATCCATTCATACACATTCACACACTGATGGTAGAGGCCGCTGAGTAAAGAGTCCATCGGTATTAACTCATCCATTCATACACATTCACACACTGATGGTGGAGGCCGCTGAGTAAAGAGTCCATCAGTATTAACTCCTCCATTCACACACTGATGGTAGAGGCCGCTGAGTAAAGACTCCATCAGTATTAACTCATCCATTCATACACATTCGCACACTGAAGGTAGAGGCCGCTGAGTAAAGAGTCCATCAGTATTAACTCATCCATTCATACACATTCACACACTGATGGTAGAGGCCGCTGAATAAAGAGTCCATCAGTATTAACTCATCCATTCATACACATTCACACACTGATGGTAGAGGCCGCTGAGTAAAGAGTCCATCAGTATTAACTCATCCATTCACACACTGATGGTAGAGGCTGCTGAGTAAAGAGTCCATCAGTATTAACTCATTCATACACATTCACACACCGCTGAAGCCCACAAGAACCAGTGGGATCAACTTGGGGTTAAGTGTCTTTTCAAGGACACATCAAACATGTGGCTGCAGGAGCTGGGGATCAAACCCCGACCTTCCAGTTGAGAGACGACCGACTCTACCACCTGAGCCACAGCCGCCTTTTTATGTGGGTAAAATAATATATTAAATCATTATATTTATCACAACGTGAAAGTTATTATGAAAATAAATGATTAACATGATGATAATTATAATAAAAACGTATCATATGGAATAATTACCATTTAGTCATTACTGTTGAAGGCTGTTTACAAAATTAAGGTGAGCTACGCTTGTAAAAATGACTTTTCTCAATGCTTTTTTCATGAATATAATTTCTTACTAAAACGGATTGATTGTCACAAATGTTGTTCCCTCAGACTATTCATTATTCAATTTAAATTTTCCAAAGTTTAAGATAAACCGACCATCTATGTTTTAAAAAAATAAAGTTACAATAAGTGCTTTTATTTTCTAAATATGGACCGGAAGTTGTCGTCGTGCTGGGCTCTACTTGACAGTTGAGGCGAAAGAATTCATTTCAAAGAAGAAAAAAACAACAACCAGGAAGTTCACCTGAAGAGAAAAAGCAGCCGCTCTGTCGGAGTTTGAAACTCGCTTTAAGTCTTTAACAGGTTTTATTAACTTTTTTAAAAACAGCGGCAAAAACAGAGAACAAAGTCTGTCCAAAGTTTGGCTGCGCTCGGAAGGTTTTTAAGAATCCCAACAAGATGGACATTGATCCGGTAAGTGCTGAAGTTTGGTGTTGTTGTTCACAGATCGTCTCCGCCGTCAGGTGTAATAAAGTCAGACCAACAGGTGATCTCAAGCGAAACACCTGGTGACGTTCCCCTTCAAATTGTTGTAGACTTCGCAGTATGAAGGTGAGCTAGGTGAGCGCAGGCACTCATTGTTCAGAAACAAAATGGCCAAATGACACCTGCTGAAGTCAAACAGTCCCAGGTGGAAAAGCTCCTAAAGCTGGTTAAAGGTGCACTCTGGAGTTTTGGTAGAGAAATGTGCTGTATACGTTAATACACAGCCTAACCCTGTAACACTGTTTGAAGATGATACAGGAGGAGTTGTGGTGGTGGGGGCTTCTGGTAGATTTAGCTCCGAAGTGTTCAAGGACTCTGTTTTTTTTTCTTGGAGCAAAGTTTGTGTATTTAGTTCAGAAAATATAACAGAATTGTGTCACTGTTTCCGCCCTCCACCTAAACTTCTCCTGGTTCATAACAGTGTTCCAGAGATCACATTTTCCTCTGAGGACAGTTTGTGTTTAGTAGGGCTGGGTATTTCCATCAGCCAAACGATACGATATGTATCAGGAAACAGAGGCCATGATAGGATACATATCGTCTTCACTACAACAGCTGTTCTTGATTGTTGAGACTAACAGCAGAGGAACACCTCAGGTCCTCAGAAGCCTAGAAATACATTAAAATATTGTAATTCCAGAGCGATGGTTTAAGGTGTTATTGTGAAAATCGATAGGAGCACATGACGATATATTTCCATATCGATCACTGAGCACAGCCCTGGTGTATAGAGTTATAAACATAGACCACAGCATCTTTAAATTCTTTCACATTTCTCTACCAAAACTCCACAGTGCACCTTTAAACTGTGTTAACACATTGATGTCTTATCTCACATCATGTTGGCCTCATGCAACATTTCATCAGAACTCACAGCTTATTTAAAAACTTTATTTAAATGTGTTTAACCAGGAAAACCTCATTAAAGAGATACTTCCCCCGTTGAAACATGAATCTGTATTGACATTGGGTCATATATGTAGTAGAAATGTGAAATACATTTTGAAGTTGGTGCCTTCTTGGCAGAGAAAAGGCAGAAAGTGTCTTTTTGGCTCATGTGGATGAAAGACAACAACTCCCAGAATGCACAGCACCGCAGGCCACTCCCACAAAGGTCCTTGATTTACAGATAAATTAACTACAACACATAACGGCCGTTTCCTCAACTGATTCAGAGATTTCTTCCTGAAGGAATTGCACCTCTGCTTTATAGAGCCGTCTGCATGAGGTCAAATCAAACCGTCTGCATGAGGTCAAATCAAACCGTCTGCATGAAGTCAAATCAAACTGTCTGCATGAGGTCAAATCAAACCGTCTGCTTTGTAGAGCCGTCTGCATGAGGTCAAATCAAACTGTCTGCATGAGGTCAAATCAAACCGTCTGCTTTGTAGAGCCGTCTGCATGAAGTCAAATCAAACTGTCTGCATGAGGTCAAATCAAACCGTCTGCATGAGGTCAAATCAAACCGTCTGCTTTGTAGAGCTGTCTGCATGAGGTCAAATCAAACCGTCTGCTTTGTAGAGCTGTCTGCATGAGGTCAAATCAAACCGTCTGCATGAGGTCAAATCAAACCGTCTGCTTTGTAGAGCTGTCTGCATGAGGTCAAATCAAACCGTCTGCATGAGGTCAAATCAAACCGTCTGCTTTGTAGAGCTGTCTGCATGAGGTCAAATCAAACCGTCTGCATGAGGTCAAATCAAACCGTCTGCTTTGTAGAGCCGTCTGCATGAGGTCAAATCAAACCGTCTGCATGAGGTCAAATCAAACCGTCTGCTTTGTAGAGCTGTCTGCATGAGGTCAAATCAAACCGTCTGCTTTGTAGAGCTGTCTGCATGAGGTCAAATCAAACCGTCTGCTTTGTAGAGCTGTCTGCATGAGGTCAAATCAAACCGTCTGCATGAGGTCAAATCAAACCGTCTGCTTTGTAGAGCTGTCTGCATGAGGTCAAATCAAACCGTCTGCATGAGGTCAAATCAAACCGTCTGCTTTGTAGAGCCGTCTGCATGAGGTCAAATCAAACCGTCTGCATGAGGTCAAATCAAACCGTCTGCTTTGTAGAGCTGTCTGCATGAGGTCAAATCAAACCGTCTGCTTTGTAGAGCTGTCTGCATGAGGTCAAATCAAACCGTCTGCTTTGTAGAGCCGTCTGCATGAGGTCAAATCAAACCGTCTGCTTTGTAGAGCCGTCTGCATGAGGTCAAATCAAACCGTCTGCATGAGGTCAAATCAAAGTGCGTTCTTGCAGATTAGTTATTTCTCATTTGACTAGATTAGGATGGAGCAGGGAGTATAAACGTCATGTGACAAATCAGTCCTGCTTTGTGTTTACAGCCTCAGATTTCTAAAGATATATTATTGAGCTATAAAGATGGCACTAACGTGTGTAATGATCCCATCTGATGTGTCAGCTACACTAACAGGAAGTCTTTTGTTTGAGCCGATACGTTTGACTGGAAGTCTGAAGTCACACATTTATGGAAACATTCCTAAAAGAGGCCTGACCCAGTTAAAAGCTTAAAGACGCCATGCGTGAACTTCATGGTTTTTTATGGTTCTGCTGATACCTGATCGCTCTCAGCTGCTCAATGAGCCTCTCTGAACATAAAACACCAACACAGGGAGAGGAACAGCGAGACATGCCACAAGAACTCACATACACGTGATGTAAGAGGAGATAAGGAACTGGAAAATATGTCAAAGAAAAAGCATACCAAAACCATTTGTACAGGAGTCAAAGCAGCTACATAGCAGCAGGCGAACAGGTGTGAACAGGTGTGTTAAATAATACGGCACGCACCAACGACTCCAGAGGAAACAAGGAGAGGTATCAGAGGGAAGGGAGAGGTATCAGAGGGAAGGAGGGAGGGAGGGAGTAAGATTTAAAACACAGAAATAAGTGAAGGGCGGGCGATGATGAGCTGAAGAGAAGAGAAACGATTAAGGTACATTAAGAGAGAGAGAGAGAGAGAGAGAGAGAGAGGAGGTGGAAGATGACGCAGCAGTGCTGTCTCTGTTGCCTAGCGACCGTGTTGTTTACACTTTGTTGCTGGCTCATGGGACATGCCGTCACTGTAGATCTGCACATACACACCTCAAACCTGCCTGGAGTTTAAAACATCATCTCTGTAGGATACATGTTAAATTCCTGTTTGTGCAGAACGTTCCCGGATGGTTTGACAGCCAGCAGGGTGCGCTGTCACATGAAACAGCTCAAAAGTCTTTAGAGACTCACAAAGCCAACGACAGCTGCGTACACACGTTGAAGGATGACACTGATCTCAGCATCCTGAGAATACATGCTCATCATTTCAGAGTTTACAAAGAAAAATCAGCTGGAGCCAGACTAAGACCAAATCTTTAGTGACCCCCGTGGTGGTTCTGTATTTTATACATGAAGGTGGCTCATAAAAGACAAACGGGCCAATCTTTAGAGCCGGAGTTATCTTCAGGTATTGACCCTTTTGGAAGGGAGTTACACCACAAAACATGGAATCTACATTTTCTAAGGTACCCTTCTTTATTTAGGCCCACTCCCTTCATATACATCCAGTTTGCACCAAAGGCCAAGTTCGAACCCCCCACCTTCTGGTTGAGTGACAGCCGACTCTACCACTGATCCAATTCACTGGTTCAATCCCAAGTTCCTGCAGCCACATGTCCGGTGTGTCCTTGGGCCAGACACTTAACACCAAGTTGCTCCTTCTGCTTCGTTGGCTGATGGTCTCTTTACTCAGCGGCCTCTACCATCAGTGTGTGAATGTGTATGAATGGATGAGTTAATACTGATGGTCTCTTTACTCAGCAGCCTCTACCATCAGTGTGTGAATGTGTGATCTGCAGTGTAAAAGAGCTTTGAGTAGTCAGAAGACTAGAATAAATATACAAGCTCAAGTCCATTTACCTTTTAAATGAATCAGGAAACCAAAGAAAGTTGCTCAAACAAACTAAATACATGTTGAAGAGTTGAGTCGGTGCTCAGCTGCTGAGGAATGAAAATGTTACTATTTGGATTTAAGACCACATACCACAAACTAATCTAAAACCATTCTTGTGTTTCTCCTGATAAAACCTTTGAAATGAAGCTTGGATTCTGACTCAGCTCACATTCTTTAATCATTCCTCTCTGTCTGATCCCAGGAGCGAGGAGGTGTGGGGCCAGAGCCCGAGTCTCAGGACAAGGTGCAGACTTTGAAGGATCAGGTGGATGGAGTGAAAGATATCATGACACAGAACGTGGACCGGATCCTGGCCCGAGGAGAGAGACTGGATGACCTCATGGACAAGTCAGAGGACCTGCGAGAAGGGGTAAGTCATACCGAAGGATTTTACCTTTTACTTTGAGTCAAAGTCAGCTGACACATGGACTACTGAAACCATGGAAACCATGCACAAGTTTAACAGAATTTTCAGGAGTGCAGATGTGAAAACAGCTTAAGTCTCATAAAGCTCATTTTCTGAGGTGACATGTCAACATCTCTGCCATGAACAAAGGCTCACAAATGGCCGCCTTGTGGCTAGTTTTACAGTCCAGGAAGTGTTTGTGTCCTCTCTGAGTGCATGTGACGTCTCCTCCTCCCCGCTCAGGCTCAGCACTTCAAGCAAACGTCTCAGAAAGTGGCTCGCACCTACTGGTGGAAGAACGTCAAGCTGATCGTGTTGATCGTGGTGGTCGTCCTCATCATCGTCCTCATCATCATCCTGCTGGCAACCGGAGTGATTCCTGTCGGCGGCAGCTCGGTGCCTCCTATAGTCACTCCCACCAGCAAGCCCTAAACACACACACACACACACACACACTAATGTACATAATTTAGATCAAACTCTGATATATCGACCCGAGCAGATCATTGCCGTCTGGTGAAACCTCAATTATTTCTGGATAGGTTTCTACTGTTTCTTTTTTTGTGGTCATACTGTCATTCAAGAACGCCACACTTAGGTTAAAGTCACTTTAATGACCACAAACATTTTAAGCCGCCTCGCAGCACCAGTCCATCGGAGCTCTTTTTGAAAGAGGTGTAAAATAAAAACCCTGTCACTGTTATGAGAGGGCGCCGTGATTCACCCATTCTGCGTCCTTATTATGAAACTGTTTAATCACACAAGTTGATTTCATCCTTTAATCCGGGTCATTAGAGCGGATTAATGGGGGTTTCTCCGGCGTCTTAGTCGACATTAAGGATATTTTGAGCGTTACCTCGTACGTGTACCTTTACAGAAACGGTCTGCGTTTTTTAGAAGGACCAAAAAATGCAGTTTTTCATGAAGTTTGAAAATTGTTTTAAATCTGATCTAGTTGAAGGTCACGTTGTGTTGAAAGGAAGTCTTGAATGATTGTTGGATTTCTATGTTACCATCTGTGGGCTTGTTTACTTTTAAAGTATGTTACACTACGCATTTCTTTTTCTATGGACTCCCAGTTTTTAGTTCCAAGAGAGGAGACAAGATGACAGAGGAGAGGAGGGGAGAGGAGGGGAGAGGAGAGGTGTTGAACATCAAAATTGTTGAGCAGTTAGTTCGTGCTACAGCCTAATGAGCATTTCATCAATCCTGGACATAATCTTGGAGTTGTGCAGTATAAATATCTGACACTACATCATTAACAACCCACCAGAGTCCACAGTTAAATGGTTTTACCACAGTTGTCATGTGAGGGAAAATTCAGCCAACCAGCTGAGACGTTAACCCCCGCCCCCTCCTCCAGCCTTCCCAGTTTATGACTTGCAAACTGGCTGTCTCTCAAACATGTAGTGGGTAGTGTAGTTTTTTTTTGTCAGCCTGGAGCAAAGCCTTGTGGGTAATTCTCTCCTCCCCTCTCTCTCTGCAGTTACAGTACTAGATTACATGCGGTCATGAATCCCTGTATGAACTGTAAATAGTCCGTTGTATATATTGACCTCGTTCTTTAACCTACCTGTTAATTAAACTAGAGGATATTTATTGAATGATTTAATTAAAGTTTTCTCTGTTGTTAGTGAAGTATGAACTGCTGGAAGCTCTTTGTGAGTTCTCTATAAAGTGGTCATTCGGATCGATTCTTCCTGAAACTGTCATTTGAAGAACTACTGTTTGATTATTTTCTAAATGAAGGTTTAAATAGGAACAGATTTAATGTTGTATAATAACCTGTCTCTGGGACGCAGCAGGCCTCAGATCTGTGTCTGTACTCTCGATCGTCTAAGGCTGTGAGAGACCACGTCACACGTCCGCCATTTAAAATTCTCTAAACCGATGTCATGTAGCTTATTGTCTGATCAGCTGGGTGAGTCTGATGGTGTTCCTTTGGTTTTAATGTTCTGATATGAAATAAAAAGTATTTACCACAGCTCTCGTGTTGGTTTCTCTTCTTTGTCTCAAGGTAGAGAAACAGTTGTGATAATCGGTGGCAGTGATTCAGTTTCTACCTCCCCTCACTGTACAACCATCAATCAATCTTTATTTGTGTAGCTAATATTCATAACAAATGTTATTTAAAGACTCTTTACGAAGAGCAGGTTAAAGACCTTACTCGTTATATTACAAAGACCCAGCATTAATCCATCATGAGCATTGAGCAACATTAAGCAAAGTTACAGAGGAGAGGAAGAGCTTCCTTTAAGAGGCAGAAGTCTTGGGCCAAACCAGACTCATAATGAACAGAATCCCCAGCTCCTACAGCAACATGTCTGATGTGTCCTTAGGCAAGACATTTAACCCTGGATTGCTCCCACTGCTTCATTGGCGACGCATGAATGGAGTTAGTTAAAAGAAGAATGTGCAACATGTTAAACAAATATCTCATAAATCCAGTCTATCCTGTGTAAATGTGTCTCTAAGTCATGACTGTCTACAATGAGTGAGAAGCTCGAGTCCCACTGGCTGTGTTGTTGTCAGAGCCGTGTTTACATGGACGGGACGGCCGGCTCCTCCCCTTGTGTGTAAAAGCTGTTTTAGTCAAGAACTAGAGAGAAGAAGAAGAACATACTCACTGATTATTTGGATGTTAGTAAGAGTTTTTAGATCACGCTCATTCTGTGTCAGTTTACATGTAATGTGAAGCTTCAAGCTAACTAAAAAGTGCTAACATTAGCATGCTAACACAACCATGCAGAACAGCTCCCACTGCTTGGTCTGGCGGTGTATGAATGTGTATGAATGGATGAGTTAATACTGATGGACTCTTTACTCAGCAGCCTCTACCATCAGTGTGTGAATGTGTATGAATGGATGAGTTAATACTGATGGACTCTTTACTCAGCAGCCTCTACCATCAGTGTGTGAATGTGTATGAATGGATGAGTTAATACTGATGGACTCTTTACTCAGCATCGTGTTCAGCAGATCGCAAAGATCCGCTGTAGATCGCAAAGATCCGCTGTAGATCGCAAAGATCCGCTGTAGATCGCAAAGATCCGCTGTCTGACCAGGGCTCAGAAAATCAGCAGAGACACCTCCCACCCCCACCAAGGACTGTTTTCACTGCTGGACTCTGGAAAGAGGTTCCGCAGCCTCCGAAGCAGAACTTCCAGGTTCTGTAACAGCTTCTTCCCACAGGCCATAAGTTTTTTGAACAGGAAAAAATAATCTCTCCATTCCCCCTCAAACCCCCACACAGGACTACCTCACTGGACTGTAAAACACAATATAACGTGCAATATATTTATCTGTATAGTATTTTTACACATAGTTTTTCTTTTTATATCTATTTATATCTGCACCTTATTTTTATTTTTTATATGTAAATACATGCTGCTGTTTTTATCATGCACTACAACGGGCCAAATGCAACGAAATTTCGTTCTTATCTGCACTGTAAAGTACAAGTTTGAATGACAATAAAGAAAGTCTAAGTCTAAGTCTAAGTCAGCAGATGATGGTTTCACTTTTTTTTACTTGTAGCCTGGTAGCCTATATTGCTTTTATTTCAATCCCAACCTTGTGGTAATTAGGAATATTTCACCGGTAAGAAGGCACAGGGGAAAGTTTTTTAGATGCGTTTTTTGTAGTCCATTTTCGGAACATTGTAGTTTCAACACGGCAGACCCACGTCAATAACCTCCGCCGGCCCGTCGCATTTAATTACGTCGCCTAGTGGAAAATGTGTTCGGATTGTCAGAGCAACGAGATCGCCTTTCCCTGAGTCCTTCATGAATTCTCCTAACATCTTTCCTTGACCTCATGACGTTTTCGCAGGGTTAAGGTAAAGTGGATAGTGAAAGGAGATAGGAGGGACAATTTGAACGCACCCTAACTTTCAGTCAACCTAACGACAGGCTGAGAGCTGGAGCTGAGGCAGGTTTTAAACCTCCTGACAAACCGTTACACCGCGCCCACCTGTCAATCAGGTCAGCTACACACCTTATTGTGAATAACTCTTATCCTTCATCAAATCAAAACTGATGAGTCATCAAAACATTAACCCCCCCCCCCGTACAGTTTGTGCCTGTGAGAACAATAACCAGTACTGTTTTTGAACCAGGCTGTAAACTGGCTCTTTTAAATGGGTGTGTATGTGACTTGTGAGGCTCTTGGTCCACCTCATGCCGACCCTCACTGAACTGTTGGATCTTGTACTTCAGCATTGGCTTCATTTTTCAACCCCGGAGGTTGCAACTTGATTTCCAGTTACTGCTGTGTTTTAAAGTTTGTCAGCCCTCTGGCGCCCCCTGCTGACCTGGGGCTGCAAGCAGAGGTCTGCCTGCCTTTCTTGCCCGTTGACAGGCAGCTCCTCTGGTTGTGCTAACAGCTGTGTGAGCGTGAGAAGGCAGGTTTTAAGACAATAAAGTCAGAACGTGTGTACTTCACTTTTTAGATCAAATCTTGACATTGGATAAAGTATGTCTGCCCTTACATCAAATGTTGAAGTCATTTCAATCAATCAATCTTTATTTGTATAGCGTCAACTCATAACAAGTGTTATCTTAAGACACTTTACAAAGATCAGGTAAAATACCTTACTTATTGCTATATTACAAAGACCCAGCTTAATGCTATATTGAGCAGGGTTTGAAAATAGGATAGGGGGAGATGAGATAAGATGCAGGAAGAGGGATAGGGATCAGGTGGGGCGAGGGGGTTGGTTGTTGAGGGGCGGCTGTGGCTCAGTTGGTGGAGTCATTGTCTCCCAACTAGAAGGCTGAGGGTTCAATCCCCAGCTCCTGCAACAACATGTCAGATGTGTCCCCAGGCAAGACACCAAACCCCGAATTGCTCCCGCTGCATTTACCATTTGTTCAGGCAGGCCATCCACCTCAGGAGCTCCCAGGAATTTCAGATGAAGTGTTTAGAGTGGCTGATCTCGTTAGTCTGCACAGTTATACATTATGATGCTCTGTCGTTAGTGGAAGACAGGATAGTGATAATGTTTGGTGTCAAATGAGTGAAAACGTGCAAGCTGTTACTGAACTGTGCAGCTGAGAAAAACATTTAAAACATGTTGGTGTGTTCGTGGACAGAGTGAGATCACTCAAAGAGGCAGTAAATATAATAGAAATCAAGTATATCCTCTGAAAATAACTCTGTGAGTCATGACTGTCTACAATGGGTGTAAAACCCGTGTCCCACTGTCTGTGATGTTTTCAGAGTTTTCAGAGTCCTATCTTCAGTTTGTTTACATCGCCAGGACAGCCAGCTGACTCCTCCCCTCGTGTATAAAAGTTGTTTAATTGAGGGACTAGAGAAAAGAAGAATAACATACTGTACTCACTGCTTAACTGTGTTTCTAGATCACGCTCATTTCAGGTAAATTTACATGCAGTGTGAAGATACAAGCATAATAAAGATCGCTAACATTAGCATGCTAACACAACAATGCAGCGCAAGTTGTTTTGGTTTCATGCTGGTGCTCAAGGGCGACATCTGCTGGATCAAAAATCACATATAAAGCCTTTAAAGAACACAATGAGATGACTGTAAAGATTCTACAAAATGTTCTTCATTCACTGAACGACCGTCTACACATCGTTACATGTTTTACTCCTCTGTAATGCTCCAATCTGTCTCGTCTCAGGTCTCAGTTCACCTGTCGTCTGCTTGACTCTCACACTGTTTGTTCTGCGTTTGTAACTCTTTACTTACAAACTGAGCTCATCCTGCCCGAGGGCTCCAGGTCACATGTTCAACTTCAACTTCAAAAGCTTTCAGCTCTGACTCTCCAACAGTTACCTGAAACCTTTTCACAGCTTCAGCTCAAAGTGACACATCGCCTGCTTCTAGTGGGTCAACATAAACTGACACCAGGGCGCGGGGCGGGGTCAGGGGTCAGATGTAGAGTGGACAGGTGCGGACGTAAAGTGGTCTTCTAAGAGGTAGATCAGCGGCCTGTTCAGGCTTGTCTGAGGGTCACTTTGAATAGGCTGTATAAATCAAAGAATATGAAGTCACCTTTTCTTAATACTCATATTCTGATAACAGGAGCTGTTTAACATTTTCATGTGTCAGCAGGGAAAGTGATACTTGAGTTTATACATTTCAAAGCATTGCTGGATGATGGTGATTTGGTGTGTTGTTTCCATGATGACTCTCTGCACAAAGTGGTTATTGGTCATTTTTAGTCGGCTCGAGGGTTGAGTAACTGAACTTTCAGGGATGCATGGACAGGTTTGAAGTAAGTTCCTAACCAAATGTTTTCCTGGGAGCTCCTCTCGTTTTTCCTCTGGAGCGTTGGTGGAGAGGGCCTGCTGCTATGGTAAATGGTGAATGCACTTGAGCTTATACAGTGCTTTTCTAGTCTTCTGACTAATCAAAGCGCTTTTACACTGCAGGTCACACCTACACATTCACACACTGATGGTAGAGGCTGCTGTGTAGTGAGACCATCAGAAGTTACTAATCCATTCATACACATTCAGACGCTGCTGTCGAAGCAGTGGGAGCAACTTGGGGTTAAATGTCTTGCTCAAGGACAAATCAGACATGTTGCTGCAGGAGCTGGGGATCGAACCCTCGACCTTCTGGTTGAGAGGCGACAACTCTTGATTGTGATTGAACTATTCCTTATGGGGGGACATGTGTTACAAAGCAATGATCTACTGCAGTGATTTTCAACTCGTCTAGACTCAGGACCCACCACCAAATCCTCCATGAGAAATCATGACCCAAATTTTTATATTTTATTTGATTATCAGAATCTAGCACCAGAGGAGGTTTGTGACCCTGTATAAACCAGCTCTCTCAGAACGCTCCGTTTTGGTGTGTGTGTCTCTTTAAATGTAATGACCCCCCCCCCCCTGAGTTTTCCTGGTAGACATCACTCCTCTGGAGAGAGAATAAAAATGGAGGACTGGCTCAAAATTTTAGCTATAGACTGGGGGTGGAGTCCATGGGTGGAGATACCAGGGGAGGGGAGGGGGTTTCTTTTTACCAGAATCCCACTGTGACATCACAAGGAGAGCACATTTGAAACGGAGCATTTTTCTCTGTGTTGTAAGACTTATGCAGACCACAAACAAAGGACTGGATGGGTTTATTTCACATTTGTTACACAAATATATGTTCAAAAACACTGTAGAAGTGGATTTTTCATGATATGTCCCCTTTAATAAATAACATCTGCATGTTTCCATCCAGAAAACAACCACCATGTAGCCTTTACTGTTTTACATGTAGCTACTGTAATAAATGTTCCACTCGTGTTTATTGGAGCTTTTGAACTGCACAACAGTAACATTTAGCGAGGAACATTGTCTTCCAACTCTGTTGAGGACTCTTTCTTGTGGGTTGAATAATGTGTGCTAAGCTGTGAGTCAGAGTTGTTGAAGAGGAGGAGAGTGGAGAGAGGTTGCATCCCAGTCATGGTGTTGCTCCACATTCAGTCTGCAGGGTGACCATGGGCCAGGGCTGCTGTATAGGCCGTGGGCAGCTGTGAATCACAGACCTGTGCAGCACTGTCATGGCACACATCCCTCATGTAACGTGTGATGGAGGCAAGAAACTGAACTATGTTCAGTGACACTGGTCATACTGGGCTGTACTGTCAGGATTGCATGAAGTTATCAGAAATGTACAGCGTCATCTTTTCTGGGGAACAAAGCTTCAGCGTTATTTTAAGTTTTTTATAATGAAGTTCTTGAACTAAGGATCAGAAGTGATGTTCGAGAAGAACACAGGAGGGCGCTGACGTCCTCATCAGGACAAACAAACACTCTTCATTACTGGAAAACAAGAATGTGGTACTAATCTAATAATCAGTTACTGCTTCACCATTTTATGTTTTTTTTTTGTATTATTTGTTTTTTACATTTTATTCCAATCACCTTGTTTCTATAATCCAGGAGTGGATCTCTGATTAAGATTAAAAATCTCTCATGTCGGCTGCTTCTTTACTTCAGACATACAAACAACATTTCACTTTATTTTAAATAGAAGTTTGACAAAGTGGACTACACCGGACCATCTGTCACGTCATTGGAGGCTATTTATTAACACATTAACCTTTCACCCCTGAAGGTAAACACTAACACGCTGCACACCTACTATCCCGGGTCTGTTTGTGTTCAGGGTTATATTTAGTCTGGCTCATATTTCCACTTCTCCAAATGCAGGTTTCACACACTTATGAACAAACTTTATGTGTAGTTACTTTTTATGCTTTACTTTCATTTTTAAGACGAGTATAGCGTATGTTGTGATGCATTCAAGGACCGTAGGACATTTGATGTTTTTAAATTCGATTCTGTGTCTGTATTATTTTCCTAGGAAAAAAATTATTGCAGCATACTTGAATATTGTGAATACATAAATGGTGTGAATCAGAGGAGATTTAGAAGTGTGTATCCTATGGAGACTGAAACATAAGTGGATATACTTAATATATCTGCAGGGTAACTGCACTACACCACTGGGTATACATCTAGTGTTGTCTGTGTGCAGAGAGAGAGGAGAGAGAGAGAGAGACAGAGAGGTCAGGAACCGACACCAGGATTTTCTACAAGTCAAAGCTATCAGCTGTAATGTTTGTGTGAACCAGCAGAGGTCAGTCAAGAGTTCATTTGGTGCATAAGAAAACAAGCTCTCAGCACTGCAGCACATGCTCTGGTACTTAGATTCAATAAATACACCACCATGCAGGGTCGGCTGTGAAAGGTCACTTTTCAGTCCCATGGACATTTCTAGGAAGCAGCTGAGACAGATCACTTACAGTCCCTCCGTGGTCCCCCCCTGCTAGCTCCATGTCAATGGATAGCTCCCCTACTGTCACAGCTTATAACTACAAGGTTCAGTTCCCAAACACAGCCTCTCTTCTTAGTACAAGTCTGGAACAGAGATCTGAAATCGTGCCAACAACCCTCTCTGCTGTTTAGTTTAGCATTAATTAGATTTAAAATAATCTGACCTTCTAGGCTTCAGATATGTACCTTCGTTTTTATAATCATCAATACACCAAAACAAACTGAGCAAGTGATTTCTGAAGAATCTGATATAAAGCTTTTATTCAGCTTTTAAACTATTTAAACAAAATAGAACCACGTTAATACTGACGGACTCTTTACTCAGCAGCCTCTACCATCAGTGTGTGAATGTGTATGAATGGATGAGTTAATACTGATGGACGCTTTACACAGCAGCCTCTACCATCAGTGTGTGAATGGATGAGTTAATACTGATGGACTCTTTACAAAGCAGCCTCTACCATCAGTGTATGAATGGATGAGTTAATACTGATGGACTCTTTACTCAGCAGCCTCTACCATCAGTGTATGAATGGATGAGTTAATACTGATGGACTCTTTACTCAGCGGCCTCTACCATCAGTGTGAATGTGCATGAATGGATGAGTTAATACTGATGGAGTCTTTACTCAGCGGCCTCTACCATCAGTGTGTGAATGTGCATGAATGGATGAGTTAATACTGATGGAGTCTTTACTCAGCGGCCTCTACCATCACTGTGCGAATGTGTATGAATGGTTGAGTTAATACTGATGGACTCTTTACTCAGCGGCCTCTACCATCAGTGTGTGAATGTGTATGAATGGATGAGTTAATACTGATGGACTCTTTACGCAGCAGCCTCTACCATCACTGTGCGAATGTTTATGAATGGATGAGTTAATACTGATGGAGTCTTTACGCAGCAGCCTCTACCATCACTGTGCGAATGTGTATGAATGGATGAGTTAATACTGATGGACGCTTTACACAGCAGCCTCTACCATCAGTGTGTGAATGGATGAGTTAATACTGATGGACTCTTTACACAGCAGCCTCTACCATCAGTGTATGAATGGATGAGTTAATACTGATGGACTCTTTACACAGCAGCCTCTACCATCAGTGCATGAATGGATGAGTTAATACTGATGGACTCTTTACTCAGCGGCCTCTACCATCACTGTGCGAATGTGTATGAATAGGTGAGTTAATACTGATGGACTCTTTACGCAGCGGCCTCTACCATCACTGTGCGAATGTGTATGAATGGATGAGTTAATACTGATGGACTCTTTACGCAGCAGCCTCTACCATCACTGTGCGAATGTGTATGAATGGATGAGTTAATACTGATGGACTCTTTACGCAGCAGCCTCTACCATCACTGTGCGAATGTTTATGAATGGATGAGTTAATACTGATGGAGTCTTTACTCAGCAGCCTCTACCATCAGTGTGTGAATGTGTATAAATGGATGAGTTAACACCGATGGACTCTTTACACAGCAGCCTCTACCATCATTGTGTGAATGTATATGTGTGACCTGCAGGGAAAAAGAGCTTTGAGTAGTCAGAAGACTAGAAAATAAAAATACAAACCCAAATCCATTTACTATTTACATGACAGACTTTTAAAACAAACCTATCGTTGGTTAAAGTCCAACAAGATCAGAATCAGCATCTTTATTGCCAAGTATTTTTACACATATGAGGAGTTTGACTCAGTCTTTTGGTGCCTAACAAATATCAAAAGGGTTAAAGATAAGTTATTAAGACGCCATAGATCAACAGCATGGCTCCTGCTGACAACTTAAATAAAAAAATAAAAAATATTTAAAGCAATTAAATGCATATAATAGAACATAAAGGAGGAGCTGTGCAGGTATGTGTATGATCTACAGTGAACATATCTTCCAGAATAAAACTCCTCACAGTGTGAAGCAGTGTAAACAGATACATGTCAGTAAGATGGATCTCACAGTTTGATCTCTGAAACACAGATGTGTGCAGTCAGGGCATGCTGGCTAAGATCCTAAGCAGCTGGGCCTGATTTCGGTTAATGCTCCTTTTTTTCTCTAACTGCATTTTTCACAGTATTCAAACTTATTGACACACATTAGTTTTCAGTTTTGTCCACCCTTCAGTTCAACGTCCTGTTTTAATGATTACAGCTTTTCAGAAAATCCCCAAACATTTTCTTTTTGCTTGTGTTTCAAAAGCTAAAGGTTGGTAACAGACTCCAGAAAAACAAGCCCAAATGCCCCACAGAGTTTCACTAGAGCTGATCTGTAAAGTTAGAGATAAGATATCTGGGAAGTTATGAATATCTACTTCGTCACGGCTCAGCTGAACTCTGTCACCACGTTGAAGCTGCTTAAAAAACAGCGAAGGAGTGACAGTAAAGACATATTACTGAGACATATATATGTTATTACATTAAAACCTGTGAATGCAGGTCACACATCCACACAGTAGAGGCTGCTGTGTAAAGCGTCCATCAGTATTAATTCATCCATTCACACACATTCACACACTGATGGTAGAGGCTGCTGTGTAAAGAGTCCATCAGTATTAACTCATCCATTCATACACATTCACACACTGATGGTAGAGGCTGCAGTGTAAAGAGTCCATCAATATTAAAACATCCATTCATACACATTCACACACTGATGGTAGAGGCTGCTGAGTAAAGAGTCCATCAGTATTAACTCATCCATTCATACACATTCACACACTGATGGTAGAGGCTGCTGCGTAAAGAGTCCATCAGTATTAACTCATCCATTCATACACTGATGGTAGAGGGTGCTGTGTAAAGAGTTCATCAGTATTAACTCATCCATCCACACACTGATGGTAGAGGCTGCTGAGTAAAGAGTCCATCAGTAATAACAACACAGCCAGTGGGACTCGAGCTTCTCACTCATTGTAGACAGTCATGACTCAGAGACACATTTACACAGGATAGACTGGATTTATGATTTATTTTTGTGAAACATGTCGCACAGTTTTTATTTTAACTAACCCCATTCATACGCCGCAGAAGAAGTAGCGGGAGCAACTTGGGGTTAAGTGTCTTTCCCAAGGAGCTGGCTGCAGGAGCTGGGGATCCAACCCCAAAGAGAGAGACTGCCAACTCTACCACTGACCCACAGCTTTAATTTATCAGCTTTTTTCAGAATTTGTCAGGATAATATAAACCCTTATATGCCCAAGACCAAAACTTTAAAACCTTCCTGATTAACTAATCTGTTGAAGACCTCCGAGCGAGGAAAATAAATAAAGAGGCAGACCGTACACAGTCACCTTTCTGTTGACCCAACAATGGGCGACCTCGACGATCCCAAACGAGGGAATGTGTTGTTTTGTCAACAGGCGGTGACTAAATTAAGTTTTGTATCCCCAACGATAAAAAGCGTTATTAGTTTTTAGTATAACAGGCTCTCAGACGAGCACAAACATAAAGAATGTACTGAAAGCCTGTTTGTCACTGCTGGGAAATCAGCCTGGAATCGTC
Source organism: Labrus bergylta (assembly GCF_963930695.1). Classification (NCBI taxonomy): domain Eukaryota; kingdom Metazoa; phylum Chordata; class Actinopteri; order Labriformes; family Labridae; genus Labrus; species Labrus bergylta. Next base: position 1,234,914 of record NC_089196.1, read on the forward strand.
TGTAGTCATGTGGATGTGAGTGTGCCGTCAATGGATGAGTGTTGGACAATGATGTGGAGGGAGGGCGGTCAGCATACTGAATATGGCCTTTGTGTTTGAGCCTCTTTCCACAGAGGAAGCCTTTTGTTGGCTGTGTCTCTGACTCCAGCAGCTCTACCCTGTCACAGTCTCATGTGCTGAAACTGGCAGGAAAAGGCTTAAGTCTCTGTCCATGCTGCTGATGACAATATGTCCACTTCATGATGATGATGCAGTAGTAAGATGATTCTGGGCTATGTTTTGTATGATTGTCAGGCGGCTGTGGATCACTTGGTCGTCTCATAACTTGAAGGTCAGAGGTTTGATCCCCAGCTGCTGCAGCCACATCTCTGAGGGTCTTTGGACAAGACATTTAACCCCAAGTTGCTCCCACTGCTTCGTAGGCAGTGTACAAGTGTGTATGAATGGATAAGTGTGTTTCAGCACAACAGATGCAACATAAACAATTTTTCCTTCCTCCAAATTTTTAATTTGCCCGGTGTTTCCAGAGATCATCTAGTTCTTTTTTTAAAATCAAAAATCCCTACAGTGTTTGTGTGAGTGTGTGTATGTGTGTCTCATGCCAGCTCCAGCATTCTTCTGCAGAGAAAGAAAAAGGAGTGCAATCAGCCAACGGATATCACCTGTGCTAATTGACTCTGGCACTGCTCCCCAAGCCTCTCTAACATCTCTCCCCTACAGATGAGCTGTAGGAAACACCTCACTACCACAATAAGTAAATACAGATGGACACTTTACTCAGCAGCCTTTACTATTGCAAAAGTGCCTGAGCTAAGCTCAGCTGTCTTTGTATATTCATTGTGATTCTGCGACGACGTAATATTGGTGTCCCAGTCTGTGAATTCACATTGCATTTGGTGTTGTGGAAGCACGGCACCGCGGGAGCTCCACATACACAGACAGACAGACATGCACACACACACACAGCGCTATGCTCCCCCACTGGTTCCGCGGAAGGAGGGCGAATACTTCAGTATGGAGGAGGTGTGGCCAAAGCTGTTTGTTTTGGTTTCATGGTGGTGCTCAAGGGCGACATCTACTGGATCAAAAAGGTTGCATGTTCATCCTTTAATTCTGATGGACTCTTTACCCAGCAGCCTCTACCATCAGTGTGTGAATGTGTATGAATGGATGAGTTAATACTGATGGACTCTTTACACAGCAGCCTCTACCATCAGTGTGTGAATGTGTATGTGTATGAATGGATGAGTTAATACTGATGGACTCTTTACTCAGCGGCCTCTACCATCAGTATGTGTATGAATGGATGAGTTAATACTGATGGACTCTTTACTCAGCGGCCTCTACCATCAGTGTGTGAATGTGTATGAATGGATGAATTAATACTGATGGACTCTTTACACAGCAGCCTCTACCATCAGTGTTTGAATGTGTATGTGTATGAATGGATGAGTTAATACTGATGGACTCTTTACTCAGCGGCCTCTACCATCAGTGTGTGAATGTGTATGAATGGATGAGTTAATACTGATGGACTCTTTACACAGCAGCCTCTACCATCAGTGTGTGAATGTGTATGTGTATGAATGGATGAGTTAATACTGATGGACTCTTTACTCAGCGGCCTCTACCATCAGTGTGTGAATGTGTATGAATGGATGAGATAATACTGATGGACTCTTTACACAGCAGCCTCTACCATCAGTGTGTGAATGTGTATGTGTATGAATGGATGAGTTAATACTGATGGACTCTTTACTCAGCGGCCTCTACCATCAGTGTGTGAATGTGTATGAATGGATGAGTTAATACTGATGGACTCCTTACACAGCGGCCTCTACCATCAGTGTGTGAATGTGTATGAATGGATGAGTTAATACTGATGGACTCCTTACACAGCGGCCTCTACCATCAGTGTGTGAATGTGTATGAATGGATGAGTTAATACTGATGGACTCTTTACACAGCAACCTCAACCATCAGTGTGTGAATGTGTATGTGTATGAATAGATGAGTTAATACTGATGGACTCTTTACTCAGCGGCCTCTACCATCAGTGTGTGAATGTGTATGAATGGATGAGATAATACTGATGGACTCTTTACACAGCAGCCTCTACCATCAGTGTGTGAATGTGTATGTGTATGAATGGATGAGTTAATACTGATGGACTCTTTACTCAGCGGCCTCTACCATCAGTGTGTGAATGTGTATGAATGGATGAGTTAATACTGATGGAGTCTTTACACAGCGGCCTCTACCATCAGTGTGTGAATGTGTATGTGTATGAATGGATGAGTTAATACTGATGGACTCTTTACTCAGCGGCCTCTACCATCAGTGTGTGAATGTGTATGAATGGATGAGTTAATACTGATGGAGTCTTTACACAGCGGCCTCTACCATCAGTGTGTGAATGTGTATGAATGGATGAGTTAATACTGATGGAGTCTTTACTCAGCGGCCTCTACCATTAGTGTATGAATGGGTGAGTTAATACTGATGGAGTCTTTACTCAGCGGCCTTTACCATCAGTGTGTGAATGTGTTGGTGTGACCCGCTGTGCAAAAGAGTCTTTGAGCAGCAGGAGACTAGAAAAGAACTCTACAAGCTCAAGTCCATTTACCATTTTAGTTTAAAAAGTTATTTTATTGGGAGAGTAAGTGAGAGTTCGAGTGGCCCCTCACTAAAGTGTAACTGTAGTTTAAAATACACAACAGTTATAATATGTATACATTGTGTATAATAATAGAATCGTTTAGCTGATGACATGGAATGGAAAACAAGTGACACACGTTTTGATGCAGCTCCTTTAACCACAGCTTTGGGTTATGTTACATCACACAAACTGCTTTAAATAGAGGCAGTTACAAGGCGAGGTTGCTTCCTGCTTTACTTTGATAACAACATTTCTGAGTTTGTTTTTTCATAGTTCTGTGCGGGTGTGGAGGCCCTGGTCCCATCCTCTTTTCTTTTCAGTGTTAATGACAGAGGAGTGTCACCTCACACTGCAGAATTTAAAATAAAATCATGTCAGAATGGAAAGAGTTTATCAGTAAATAGAAAAAGAACTTCAGCTTGTAGAGTTCTTTTCTAGTCTTCTGAGGTACTTGAGGCAGGGGTTAAAGGGAGGTAACAACACCACGGGGGTCATCAGGTGGGCACCCGCCTTCACAGGTGTTTTCGACGACAGGCCCTAAACATCTCCAGAGGGCTCATCTGGTGTACCATGTCTGCCCCCCTCTGCTTTACCTCCCTCTACTCGCCCTGAGGACCTGAACCCCCATGCCCTTCAATCAATTCAGAAGCCTGGTGGTTGATCTGCCCACAAAGCTGCTGCAGCTGACCTCAACACGGCAGACCCTTTTTTTCCAGCCACCTTTCTCAGCATCACTGCTAGTTCGGAGTATGTGAGGCTTTTGCGTCTGAAGGCCTCCTCCCTCAGCGACCGTTCCAGGGCACGGTCAGCTCTACTATCTCCATCTCATAGTTTTCCTTCCATGTAACCTAGCTCTGTGTTTAATGTGATATCTCTAGAGTGCTCTGTTTTATGTGGCGTTTATGGGCATGGGACAATGTGCTGCTCAGCATAATTCTAATGGGATTAAGATCATCTTTAGATAAACAAAGAATACTCAGACGCTTTAGAGAGGTTAGCTGTTGGAACCGATAATTTATATTTACAGAGCTTCAGCTGTGGGTGTCGAGGTAAAGAAATACGCTAAATTTAAAAATGGTGGGTTTTAGATCTTGTGAGAAATTCCCACAAAGAAGCAATAATAACCTTTGAGAGGAAAAAATGTGAGAATTACTCCACTTCCTCTTTCTCATGTTTCACTTTCCAAACACTATGACCGATAGTAGCTGTAGATCCAGAGTTTGTGTATATCCTCTTTTTGTTACAGAATGAAATAACTGTACTTAATAATCACACAGCTGTTTAGACAAAACGCTTTGCTCACATCATCCCAGTTTAAGCCTCTTTGCATTGCTTACCCATTTCTTTTAGGATCTATTTTAACATTTTACATGGCCAGGCACCAGACTACATCCATGAACTCCTCGCTCCTTACCACCCAGAACGGCCTCTGTGATCTGCAGGGTTAGGCTCCTGGCAGTTCCTCAGTCGAGACTAAGGTCAAAGGGTGATCGATCATTTGCTGTACCGGCTCCTCAGCTCTGGATCAGCCTTCCTGTTAAAGTTAAATCTGCTGACATTGTCTCTGTTTTTAAATCCAGACTCAAAACACATTTTTACACACTTGCCTTTTTGTCTGATAACTAATTTTATCTGTTTGAGTTATTACAGCTCTGTTGTGCAATCATGTGATTTAAAGAGGGCATATTATCCCCCTACTCCAGCTTTTCAAACTGTCCCCTGTGGTCTAAATGAAACATCTGTGCTGTGCTTTGGTCAAAATATAACATGAATCAAGCACCAGAAGAGGTTTGTGACCCTGTATAAAGCAGCTCTCTCAGAACGCTCTGTTTTGGTGTGTGTGTGTGTCTCTTTAAATGCAATGACCCCCCCCCCCCCCCCCCCCCCCTCTGTAGAGAGAATAAAAATGGCGGACCTGTGCAAAAGTTTTGTTCTAGGCTGGGGGTGGAGTCCATGGGTGAGGATACCAGGGGAGGGGAGGGGATTTTTAACCAGAATCCCACTGTGACATCACAAGGAGAGCACATTTGAAACAGAGCATTTTTCTCAGTGTTGTAAGACTTATGCAGACCACAAACAAAGGACTGGATGGTTTTATTTCACGTTGTGGGTCAGTAGACACTCAGGTTACCCAAATATATGTTCAACAACACTGTAGAAGTGGATTTTTCATAATATGTCCCCTTGAAGCTTATTTTGTTATGCTTACATGTTTCACATTTATTTAATATTTTTTGTTTTATTTTATTCAATTCTTCTTTTCACTTCTTCACTGATTGTGTCGTCGTTGGGAAGCACTCTGTGCCTCTGGCTTGAAAAGTGCTACATAAATAAAATGATTATTATTAACACACACACACACACACACACACACACACAATGGATGAGTTAATACTGATGGACGCTTTACACAGCAGCCTCTACCATCAGTGTATGAATGCATGAGTTAATACTGATGGACTCTTTACTCAGCAGCCTCTACCATCAGTGTGTGAATGGATGAGTTAATACTGATGGACTCTTTACTCAGCAGCCTCTACCATCAGTGTGTAAATATGTATGAATGGATGAGTCAGTGTGTGAATGGATGAGTTAATACTGATGGACTCTTTACTCAGCAGCCTCTACCATCAGTGTGTAAATATGTATGAATGGATGAGTTAATACTGATGGATGCTTTACTCAGCAGCCTCTGTAGCTGTCGCAAAACATTTTCTCTGTAATTACAACAAATCCTGTTCAAAGAAATATAATGTTCTGCGACAGCTACAGCCTCTACCATCAGTGTGTGAATGTGTATGAATGGATGAGTTAATACTGATGGTCTCTTTACACAGCAGCCTCCACCATCAGTGTGTGAATGTGTATGAATGGATGAGTTAATACTGATGGACTCTTTACTCAGCAGCCTCTACCATCAATCAGTGTGTGAATGTGTGACCTGTTGTAAAAGAGCTTTGAGTCCACATACTTTCTTTACAGAACAACCAACAATTACTTGATAAAATAAATACATGAAGTCATGTTAGCATGTTTTGTTACTTCTGTTGTGCAGTTCTTCTTTGGAGAGGAATTGTGTAAACATTGTGGCACTCTGGCAGCCTACTGAAAGGAACATTTCAATTTTTTTGGGGGGGGCAGATTCCAATGATGTTATGTGTCCATGGTTTCATGTCAAGACAGGTCATCTGCAGCCTTAAACCTGTCTGAGGAGAGCTGCTCAGATGATTAAACTTTGAAAAAGCAACAACAGTTAAAGCCACTTCCAACAGATAGAGAGATGAAGCAGCAGGCATGGCTCCAAATCCCAAATAGATGGCTAAAAGCTACATCTCAGCTTTTAGCCATCATTTATTTATTTAAAATAGGGGCAGTGCACATTAATGACCATAAACATGTAAATATACCAGTCCCTCGGCAGGTTGGGTAGACACAGTTACATAAAACCACAATGACAAGCAGAACTAATACAACAAGTAATGACAAAACAACAACATATACTGTTCATTACTAAACCAGAATATAGACTGGTTCAGAACAAACCAGTGTAAAGTGACCATCAGCGTTAAAAGTGCTTAAAGGGATACTTCACCCGTTGAAACATGAATCTGTATTGACATTGGGTCATATATGTAGTAGAAATGGGAAATACATTTTGAAGTTGGTGCCTTCTTGGCCAAGAAAAGGCAAAAAGTGTCTTTTTGGTTCGTGGATGAAAGACACCAAATCCCAGAATGCACAACACTGCAGGCCACTCCCACTGAGGCCCTCGATTTCAGAATCAGAAATACTTTATTAATCCCAGAGGGAAATTCGATCGATACAGTTTCTCCAAAATATACAGTATAGCAGTAGAAATATAATAATAAAAACATTTACAGACATATTTACCACAACACATGAGGCCATTTCCTCAACTGATTCAGAGATTTCTTCCAGAATTGATCTTGGGAATTCCTGGGAGAAAACAGACTCTATGTCTGTGTCCGCTAGCGGCCGGGCTAGCCGCGGCCCCGGTAGCCAGCTAGCGCTGGCCCCGCAGCAGCCAAGACACAAGACTGGCCTGTTGGCAGCAGCCATCTCGCCGCTATATTTATATTTTTTCGCCATTATTAGCTTTCTCCATAGAGCCTGTTAGCATAGCTTCCAAGCAATATGGCGGACGTTAAGTTTCGATTCTGGGAGTGAGGTCCCACCCACTGATCTGTGATTGGTCTGTAGCTTCAGTCGTCGAAAATATGAGGAACTAGCGTTGTAGTTTCACCCCGCTAACCGCAACAGCTTCCACTGACTCAAAAATCGTCATTTTGCGTCACTGGAAGCTCCTTTTCAGACTTAGAAATACAAAGATTTCCCATCTCAGGGGAAAATGTGGGCGGGGTGCACGACCATTCAAAAATACTACCAGGTTTCTAATGATACAAAGATTAATGCTAATAGGTGAAGTATCCCTTTAAGGTGCTTAGGAGGTCAAGTGTCAGAGTATTAAAGTGTCACAGTGCTGGAGTATTGCACATCATCAGGATGGTATTGATTATGCTGATTTGCTGTGGGTGCCACAGAGTGCCACATGGTGTGACTACCCAGATGTCAACACGAATGAAAAGGTCTAGCCTTTCATGTTTTTTTTATTTTCCCGCCAGCACTGTCTAATCCTGCCCTGCGTGTGTGATGATGTGCTATAATCTCACAAGGCCGGCCATGTCACTACAGTCAAATGAACAAACCCAACAGTGGCTCTAAAAAGGGTCTTTTTGCTTGAATCCAGTATCTGGAGGTTCTCCTACAGACGTTGTAAAGGTAACGGTTGGGTAGCAGGTGTGAGCTGGTTCTGTACCATAGTCTACACCACTGCTTTCCACAATTCAACAAGGGGTCTCTTTATTGTTCATATGGTGGCCTGCTAGTGATGGGGGTTACAGAGTGTAGGTCACAGAGAGAAGGTTGAGGATTGAACCCTCCACTTGTCTGGGGCCTGTTCTGTGTGCAGTCTGAATGTCCTCCCTGTGCCTGAGTGGGTTTTCTCTATGTACTAACGCTTCCTCCCACAGTTCACAGACGTGCTTCTTTGGTTGTGACTGAATTTCCCATTATGTGACTTGAATCTCCATGTGACAGCCTTGTGATTGACCTGCGATCTGTCCAGGGTGTAGCCTGCCCCGCTTCTTTCCTGTAGGTCTGCTGTGATTGGACCCTCAAAGGATCAGCAGTATGACAATAAAAGATTAATTTTCAATATGGCTGGATGTTATAACACAATGTAAACGCTAAATGGACTTGAACTTGTATATTTATTTTCTAGTCTTCTGACAACCCAAAGCGCTTTCTCCCTGCAGGTCACACCTGCACATTCACACCCTGTGACCATCAGAAGTGCCACTGAAGAAGCAGCAGAATTAATTTGGGGTTAAGTGTCTCACCCAAGGACAAATCGGACATGTTGCTACAAGTGCTGGGGATCGAACCCCCGACCTTCCGGTTGAGAGACGACCCACCCATTGTCAGGTTTATGTGCAAGCGTATTTTAAAGTCCGAAAAAAGCCGGCCCTTGTACAAATGTAGTCTAGATGATGACCCCTGATGTAGACTATGACCATGTAAGCTGGTGAAAATCATGTTCATCACGTCACTGTGGCTGTTTAAGACATCTTGTGGTCCATGAGGTGTTATCATTATGTATTATGATTGAATAATATGTATTGTATTATTATTATTATTATTATTATTATTATTATTATTAAAAGAACTATAGCTCTCAAAACATGTCATGTAGTCAAAAAGTCGAAAAAGGGGACATGGAGGGGGGTGGGGGAGAGCAACCTCACGAGTAGGTGTAGGGCTATGTAAAAAAATTATCTTTCATCAACAGAAGCCTCATTTAGTAGCCTACATGTTTTTGCAGTTTCTTTCCGGTTGTAACATAGACTCTAAGTGAATAGACATCCGACACATCAACTTAATTATCAACCTGTCTACAAGTAGCCATATATCCTGTAGGAAGTCCGGGGCTTTACCGAGTCTGCCTGTGGCCACATAACCAGCCCTGCTGTATGCAAATTTCCTGGAGTACCGTGAACGCATCACCAAACAGACAGTCCAAAGTCCACCAGTAAGATAAGACTGACGGCAGGGCTCGACGAGAAGAAGTGAAAGCAACAGGAGAGAGTTCACATTAGAGGAGCTGAACAACAAGCAAACCACAAAACGGAAGCAAGGTGTGACATAAAGAGAGAAAAGATTTAACTGTCAGCAGCTCGGTAGTTGTGTTTCCTGTTTCTGGAGCTTTCTGGAGGCGCACTTTAAATGCATTCGTCCCGGTGACGGCTTCTACACGACCACAGCAGGAGACGCCACAGACATGGTAAGTCCATAAAGACTGTTTGATAATATGTTCAACATGACTTTCATAACACCGAACAGTTTCCACAAGGAGAAGAGAAGACAGAGAGAGGAGAGTTTGTTCTAGCTGCTGAAAAACGAGCTCAGGAAGGTCAAAGTTGGCAAAGAGGACACTGTAGGCGATGTCACCTGTGACGTCTCCCTTTCTACCTGTTGACAGTCTATGCTATTTTAAATGTTGAGGATTGATTCAGAAAAGAGCAGTGAAGGGCAGGCTGTTAGGCTAGAAGAGAGTTTAGCTTCGGGTCTGAACAACTTTTAATCAAACTTCAATTAACGAACTTACATTTCTAAAAGTAAAACACATATTCAGCATTCAAAAGTGTCACTTCCATAATAAGCCTCTACACTGAAAGAAAATAAGACGCATGACAGAGACACTACAGGGTTAAAAACAAAGACCTGTTATGTGTAATAATTAGGGTCAGACCGATGTGGGAGTTTTGGGGCCGATGTTGGGGAAAAAAGCTGCTATGTATCAGCCGATATCTTTCTAAGATCTATGTTTGATCTGTAGAGATAAATAAATATAGATATACACATTTATTGTGTCTAACCCTCAGATATCAAAAACTTTATAAAGAAGACAAGATATTCACTCAAATGTAAAGTAACTGAGCATATACGTTCATCACCGCTCAGATTGAGATTCTTACCTCAGGAGACCCCCCCACCCCCCACCCCCCAGATATAATCTAGATATTATCCGGAGTGCAGATGTGAAAACGGCTTTAGATATGCTGATATCAGCCGATTAATAGGTCAGGCTCTAATGACAATAATAAGAGCCTGGAGAGCAATTAAAGGAAATAAAACAGAGGAGAGAGATGGAAGCTTTTATAATGTGACAAATAACAAAAAAGAAATATGAAATAAGATAACAGAATATGGAACATGATCATAATAAGACGATATCAAATATAAAGAAAGTGCTGCTGCAGTAAGTGTAGGAGAGCCTGAAGTAGCGCAATAACACCTGAGCATGTGCAGGTGTATCTACTAGTCTGTCTGATGGAGGGGGGGGGGGGGGGCAGAGCCTGCACAGCATATGACCAGATGGCAAACAGGGAACAAAAGAACAAAAACACATATCCAGGCTGTAGCCTATAATTAAAGTTAGTGTAGAAAGAGACCATACAAAGGCTGATATTTCAAATGAAAGAAGTTAGAGACAAATTGAAAACATGTTCTTTTAGAGTCCCTGGTCCCTAACCCTTTTTAACATCACTTTCCTGCTGCTCCATAATTACGAGTGAAAGTTCTTATTGTTTTTATTTTATTTAAATATAAAATGTTTCTATTAAAGCAACACAAAGGTCTAAGTTGTTTTTAAATTTCATTTGGATGTAGTTGCACACGAGCCTATAATGAACAAGCCATAACACAGTGCAGGAAGGTGTGGCTTCCCTGGTTAGTGCCAGGTAGGCCGACATGAACGCAGACAGGAGGGAGGAAAGGGAAGGAGTGAGTGAGGGGAGGAAGGAAGGAAGCAAGGAGGGGTACTGGAATGGGCAGCAGTTCCTGTGAAAAGACGTCGCCAGCTGACTGTTAAACACAAACTCTTTTCTTTAAACTGGGTAACTGGGTCATTCATTGTTCACTGTCTAACCCCTTCAATTCATTAAAGTCTATGAATCCTGACTTCCTGTGGATAGTAGACCAACAGTATACCTTCAGTATACCTTCAGTAGACCTTCAGTAGACCTTCAGTAGACCTAAAGCAGACCCTCAGCACTTTAAAGAGAAGTGAGAGTGAATTATGAGCCAAAGCAGAAAGCGTTCTTGTTTTGTTCTATCTGTTGGTTTCCTGTTCCTGTCAACATCTGAGACGGGGGTTTCCTCTCATTACTCAGGATACAAATTGCATTACGCTCTAACTGCTCTCTGCATGTCCTGCTCCTGGCTTCTTATCAGCCTGGATCTAATGTTGTTTGTCTTCTGCCCCCTCCATGGGGTGCTTTCTTTTTCCACTTCTGCTGCCACCACACTTTCTGCTGAACTGGGAAAGCCTGTTCTTCTTCATTTTACTTGAATGATAAATTATTAATCTCTCTGTACTGAAAACTTAAGTTCAGCTGCTCTTATTTTGTTCCTTGTTTTAGATCCACTCTGATCCTGTATTTGATCATGTCTATAAACTAGGGGTGCAACAGTACACAAAATCTTTGGTTGGGTACAGTTCTCAGTTTTGAAGCTTCGGTTTGGTGCATTTTCGGTACAGTAAAGGGATCTGATGCAACACTTTTTTTTATTAGGAACATTTAGAATTTCCCTTTTACACATTGGGCTAAGTGCAGCATCAACAGTTAAGACTTGTACACCTGCTCAGGTTACTTTTTAATAACATTTTAAATTAAACAAAAAATTAACTTATGCTGCATCCTTCAACCAAGAGTCTCCAATAAATAAAAGATATGAATGAAATGAAGTATTTTAGAATTACTAGCAAAAGGCTGTCTGTTTTTTCCTAGTTGCAGTGATGTTTACGTTCGCCTGGTGCCTTTTCAAGTGCTTTAATAAGTTGGACGTGTTGCTTCCGACGTACCCGATGTCCGCTGAACAATGACGGCACACTACTCTCGTCTTGTCAACGTCTTTTTGTCCATTATTGTGGGAATGGGGAGGGAGGGTGTTCATTCTATCATGCTGCAGGTTATGCTCCCACACAGACGTGTCTCCCCCTCCCCTTTTGCCCCGCAGCGCTGGAGCGGGATCATCGCTGAAAATGAAAACGAAACTTAAGAGTCAGTCCGTATAAAGAACTCCATCCCGGTTATATTCAACTGTCCAAACAGACAGGGCTCGATGAACTAGTAATCTGCACAGTTTGCACAGTTTATGTTTGAACTTTTACTTCAAAGTTACTAAGTAAAAGTTGTGTCCCATACCAGCGGCCGCAGCTTTCCTCCACCCAGAGGTGTGCCTCCGCTTTGCGGTCCGTGTGGGAACACGGATTAAAGCACTTCTGTTCCGTGCGTAATCGGATCGGTCCGCCTGCGAAACGGTCCGGTCCGAGTATGTGTACCTTTACACCCCTACTATAAACCCCTCTATTTCAGCCCTGCTCAGAACAGTCTGTTTCTGTGTCTGGAAGGGCTCGGGTGTCTCTGTCTTTCTCGCTCCATGTCCTATTGTTTACGTTGAGAAGGCCGACTCAGAGGGCAGAACAAACACCAGCTGTGGGAGTGTCACCCACCTGGGGGAGGGGCTACTGCCCTTTGTGATGTCATGAAGGGAAAATCTCCAAACAGCCTGTTTGAGCACACATTTTCTGAAAAGTGGAGCAGGTAAAAGACGGAGAGGATGGACTTTTCTCATCATTGGGGGGTTTGTAGACAGACTAGAGACACATATTAGAGTTAGAGGAACATGGTGGAGAGGATTTTGTATAATATGTGACCTTTAAATCGTGCACATGTCTGAACAACTAGATCTGAGATGAGCATGTTGCTGACATTTTGGAAAAAATGGCCGCTGTATAAGGAAGCGTGAACTACTTCTGAAAGCTGCCGTACTGTTGCTGTTTGTGCTGCTGTAAAAAAAACATCAGGTGAATTATACTCGGATACATTAGCTCGTCGGGAAAACATATTCTCTTCCTCAGGTCAGTTTTAGGTCGGTATGTCTTGACAACAGTCAACTCGGAGTTCATTTTCATCGGGGTGGAGGAGTAGCAGAGAGAATCACTCCCATGATTCCCCTCCAGCCTCAATGCCATCTTTTGTTATTTTTGATTGAGAGCCCCCTGGTGGCGGAATGTACATACTGTGCGTTTAACTCTGTTTCTGAGGTAGTGGTGATAAAAACGCTTGTGACCAAAATGTTACACTTTGAAACTTTTTCCACACATGATGCAGCACCACATGCAGCTCCTTAAAGGGATACTTCACACATTTGCATTAAGCTTTTTATCATTAGAAACCTGGTAGTATTTTTGAATGGTCGTGCATCATTTTGCGTCATCGGAAAATGTTGCGGTTAGCGGGGTGAAACTACAACGCTAGTTCCTCATATTTTCGACCACTGAAGCTACAGACCAATCACAGATAAGTGGGTGGGAACTCACTCCCAGAATCCAAACTTAACGTCAGCCATATTGCTTGGAAGCTATGCTAACAGGCTCTATGGAGAAAGCTGATAATGGCGAAAAAATATAAATATAGCGGCAAGACGGTTGCTGCCGACAGGCCGGTGGTGTGTTTTGGCTGCTGCCGCCGCTGACCGCTAGCCTCTGGAAACAAATCCAGCCTGTTGGCAGCAACCGTCTCGCAGCCAGCAGCCGAGACAGGCCTGCCTGTCGGTGGCGGTGAGGACGAGGAGCCGGGGCCAGCTGGAGCTGGGGCATACTGGTAGTGTCGGTGCTCTCACTGTTTGCCTATGAACACAGACATAGAGTCTGTTTTCTGACAGGATGCCAATTCCTTGTAGAAGAAACCTCGGAATCAGTTGAGGAAACGGCCGTATGTGTTGAAGTAAATATGTCTGTAAACCTGACCTTAGTGGGAGTGGCCTGCGGTGCTGTGCATTCTGGGATTTGGTGTCTTTCATCCACATGAGCCAAAAAGACACTTTCTGTCTTTTCTGGGCCAAGAAGACAAACTTCAAAATGTATTTCACAGTTCTACTCCAGATTAAACGATTAAAGGGATACTTCACCCGTTGGAACATGAATCTGTATTGACATGGATTATCTTGTTCTCATGATTTTGGGAAGATTCAATCATAACTGAAATTGAAACTGGATTAATAGCTCAACCTTACTGTGAGAAGTAGACTGATCTTTATTTAATGAATCGGTTTATTGAGGCTGGAAAACTTTCCTAAAGCTCAAGACGACTCAAATCTTGATGCTACAGTCTCAGACATGTCTCACCAGACTCTGACATCATGCTTCATGTGTTGATTGGGCAGGAAAATGGGAAGAGCCGCCTGCAGCAGGCCCAGGACGATGTGGAGGAGGTGAAGGGCATCATGCTGGACAACATGAACAAGGCAGATGAGAGAGGTGACAAACTGAACGACCTGGAGGACAGAGCTGACGAGCTGCTGGAAAAGGTAAGAGTGTGTCAGAGAAGCTGTTCAGGTGAAAGAAAGACAACACAGCACTTTAGTTTCTCTGTGGACTTTGTGAAGGTCGGGGGAATGACTGGAGTTTATGGTTTACAGACTCCCTCTCTGCAGGCTCACAAATAGGAAATGTCACATTGAGGTCTAAAAATACACCTTAGGAGGAGCTGGAGAGGAAAACAAATGTACAATTTCCATCCTGATTGTGTTTGATGGGGCTATTTTTAGAGAGGTATTTCCTATTGTTTGCTAAGATGAATGAAGTAAGCTGGTCTCCCCGGGTACCACAGAGTGAGTCCAGGACATGCCATGAGGTAAATGTCCATCTGGGGGTCAAAAAGAAGGTCAACCTATTTCCACATAGCCCCGTTGGCCTGTGTTACATAACGCTGTGGCCAAGATCTCAGGGAAGTAGAAAAGCAAACAGACAGGACTAAACAGTTTGATTTACTTTGTGATCACATGGTTTGTAAGGATGTGCAGCTGGGAGCTCTCAAGTGTCGCTCAGCACTCAGAGCACGATAACACATCAACAATTTGGAGCCATTTTAAGACCTAAAGCTGCACTAGATTCTGTTTTTATCAGAATAAAGGAACAACCAAGTAAATGTGATGTGAGGGGGATTATCATGAGACTCTGCATTCCCAAAAATAACTTTAAAAATACTCCAACACAAGACTTTGCCTAAATGTTCTCTCCTCCTGCTACTTTCGTCTCTGTGCATGTCAGTGGCGTCAAGGGTTCAACTTTGATTGGATATTAACTTTGTGACGTCCTGTCAATCAGATAGTGTTGTGGGAGGGACAATAGGTGAGACGGAGTGGTGAGAGTAGTGCTCTTTGTAAGTCATTTATTGTATCGGCAATCGTAAAATAAAACGCTGATACAGATAATCGACAGAGTGCCGGATATCGGCCCCCGATCACGACCAGGAGGATAATCAGTCGACCCCTACCGGAAAGACTACAGTGATGTGATCATCGAGAATATTCTTCTTTAAAGAATGGAACGGAAGGAAACAACAGAAGTGCATTTCATTTCATCACGTGCAGTTCAAATGGTGTTGAAAGTGCTGTGCTGTGAATAATCTTTTATTCATATGTCCAACTCTATCAGGCAAGAGGTTAAAGGGGACAACCGGAAGTTGACCTCGAGAGTTTTAGACAAAAGGCTTCAGTACTTTACAATTCCTCTGAAAATAATTGATAAACATTCAAAAGCAGAGAGTCTTAAAGTTATCTGGTTGCCACTTTGCTTTTTATTAATTAAAGGGGACATATTTTGAAAAATCCACTTCTACAGTGTTTCTGAACATATATTTGTGTAACCTGAGTGTCTACTGACCCACAACATGTGAAATAAACCCATCCAGTCCTTTGTTTGTGGTCTGCACAGAGAACACACAGAGAAAAATGCTCAGTTTCAAATGTGCTCTCCTTGTGATGTCACAGTGGGATTCTGGTTAAAAAAAAACTTCCCTCCCCTGGTATCTCCACCCATGGACTCCACCATGAGACTAGAACAAAACTTTTGCACAGGTCCGCCATTTTTATTTTCTCTACAGAGGGGGGGGGGGGGGGTCATTGCATTTAAAGAGACACACACACCAAAACGGAGTGTTCTGAGAGAGGGTCACAAACCTCTTCTGGTGCTTGATTAATGTTATATTTTGACCACAGGGGACTGTTTGAAAAGGTGGAGGAGGGGGATAATATGTCCTCTTTAAGTTACACAACACAATAATCTAACTTCATCTATGTGTGCTTCTTCTTTCAGAGTAAACATTTTGAAAAGACTGCGAATCAGGTGAAGCAGAAGAAAAGATGGGAGAACAAGAAGATGAAACTGGTGTTCATCGGTGTCGGAGTGGTCGCTGCACTCATCATTATCGGACTCATAATCTTTGCCATTGTTAATGGCAAGGGTGGAGAGTAACGTGATGATGGGATCAAAACAAAGACATGGGGGCTGAGGGACACGATATGGATGAAGAGACGCTGTACAGACTGTGGGACTCACCTGAACTTCTTAGGATGTGAAGAATGTGTGTTTGTTTCTATTTAGTGGGGGCTGTCATCCACTTCCTGCTTGGTGTTAGTCTTCAGTTGATATGGTACCATTGATTGATCGGCTGCTTTGTAATGATCATGTCTTTGTTTGAGGAGGTTAGAAGGAGACACACATCATCCTGAAATTAAGAACTGCTTCGGATATCTCCCCATCTATTCAAGAAAATTAAAGAATTTGAATATTTTCAACCAAACATCATTGTGCTGCTCACTTTCTACTTCTTTATCGTATGGATCGGATCTCAAACAAGGCCACCACTCAAAGGAAGAAGTCACAGAATCCATTCCCCTGCCTCGGTTGCTGGTTCGGTTTGACTCAACTGTCTGAAGACGATGGAGGAGAAAACACTTTCAGTTCATCTCGTGTAAATATTTGCAGCCTGATGTAGTTTCAAATCAGAAACAATTACCTGATGTTCTGTCTCATCCAATCTCTCTGCCTCTAATAAAATAAACTCCAAATTGTCTGCATCATTAAAGTGTCTGTGAAGCTGGAGTAAAAGAGTCTCTTGGTGTGTTCATGTCTGAACTTGTTTTACACATCTCTAAGGTCTACTCCACATGCAGGCAGGTATGTTTTTTAGATTGCCGTTCTGTCTTTGTAATAAAACAATGAGTAAGGTCTTTGTAAAGTGTCTCAAGATGAATTTGATCTTTACAAGTAAAGATTTGTTGAAGAGATAAGGCTATAAAACATTTGTCTTTAACAGTTAAATACATTAGTGAATCCCTCCTCTACAGGATATGGGTTCTTCAGGTTCAGTGAGGGTCTGTTATAGTTCAGCCATAAAGAGTGTATTCATGCTGAACTGTGCTCTCCTCTCAGAGTGTGAAGTGAAGTTAACAGGAGATGTTGTGGTACTGTAAAGTATAAAAGAACAGATAAAAGGTTATGTGGAGCTCCCACTGTGTCGCGCTTCAACAACACCGAAACACAAAGTGAATACACACCTGGAACAACCAATATTACACCAAACACACACACACATAAGTGCACACACACAAACACACACACACAGAGACACACAGAGACACACACACACATAAGCACACACACAGACACACACACAAACATACTTACACACAGACACACACACCCATACAGACACACATACATACAGATACACGGAGACACATACACACACACACACACACACACACACACATACATACAGATACACGGAGACACACACACACACACACACACACACACACACACACACACACACACACACATACATACAGATACACGGAGACACATACACACACACATACGTTTGTTTCAAACTTAGAAAAAGTGAGACTTTGTTTTTGTCTTTTGACATTTTGTTGAGTAAATTATTTTGTCTGCACTCCAGTATCTTCTTAATCCCACATGGTGACAGAATGAACCAACCACATTATGGACCCAGCAGAACTTTTAGAAAGTTTTGACTGAAAAACATTTTTTTTTTTCCATAAGGCTCACCAGGAAGTGAGGAGCACTGCAGTGGTTAATCAGTCTCAATGAACCAGGACTCGCTTGGCCATTTTTCCTGGTAGCCATGGAGGCCTGAGAAAAAAAAAGTGGCCACCATGGCTCGTCTCGCCCTTTTCTGCTGTCACCGTCCAGCTTCCTGGAGTCTTAGCTGTCCAGCAAACTGAAGTCTTCGTAGTCCCATCAGCCAGTGTGCCAGTCTCCCAGCTTCCAAAAGACTCAGCCCCTGTGGTTCCCAGTGACCTGGCTCTTTTGCTCCACAGAGCCTCAGCCACCCTGTGCCCCAAAACCTTTGGAGAAGGCCCGGCCACTCCTGGATCCCTGTGGCCTGGTCAATACCTTCCCCTGTTTCTCCTTAGATGGCAAGGCTTAAAACCTCCCGGTCTCCCTCCTTAACTGCTCTCCTTGGTTGGCCTCCCTCCTGACCTGCACCTCATGCTATCCTCTGTCTGTCCACTAGATGGCCTCAGACATTCATCTCCTACCATCCTAAACCTGACTGAGGATTCAACAGAACAATAAATCCTGAAGTTGCTCTGCTTGCCTGCTGTCTACCTCTGTGTCCTATTTTTCTCTTTCCAACACCTAAAGTTGTGACATATGGTTGATTCATATAAGTGTTAATTTTTGTACGTCACAGTCAGTTTTCTATGGCACAACTCTGCAAATCAGATTAATTCAAACTTTCATCAACTTGACCTCAGGTGTTAAGTCTCTGAAAACATTCTGTAAGCAGTATCCCGATCTACACAGTAAGGTGCAGGAGTAAAATGGCTAATCTTCAATTCAACTCAAATTACTTAATTAATCCCTCTTAGGGCAATTAGTGTGGAGCATCTTGTACATATATTAAAAACACAACAATGTACAGACAACAAATTATATAAAAGAGTTCAGAATATAACCGGAGGTTGACCTCGAGAGTTTTATACAAAAGGCTTCTGTACTTTACAATTCCTCTGAAAATAATTGATAAACATTCAAAAGCAGAGAGTCTTAAAGTTATCTGGTTGCCACTTTGCTTTTTATTAATTAAACGGGGACATATTCTGAAAAGTCCACTTCTACAGTGTTTCTGAACATATATTTGTGTAACCTGAGTGTCTACTGACCCACAAAATGTGAAATAAACCCATCCAGTCCTTTGTTTGTGGTCTGCATAAGTCTTACAACACAGAGAAAGATGCTCAGTTTCAAATGTGCTCGCCTTGTGATGTCACAGTGGGATTCTGGTCAAATATTCCACTCCACTCCCCTCCCCTGGTATCTCCACCCATGGACTCCACCATGAGACTAGAACAAAACTTTTGCACAGGTTCGCCATTTTTATTCTCTCTACAGAGGAGTGATGTCTACTGGGAAAACTCAGGGGGGGAGGTCATTTCACTTAAAGAGACACACACACCAAAACAGAGTGTTCTGAGAGAGCTGCTTTATACAGGGTCACAAACCTCCTCTGGTGCTTGATTCATGTTATATTTTGACCAAAGCACAGCACAGATGTTTCATTTAGACCACAGGGGACTGTTTGAAAAGGTGGAGGAGGGGGATAATATGTCCTCTTTAATGTTTGTAAAGGGTCTTGATCTTAAATTTGGGGAACATCCAACATGATGAGTGGTTGTTGTTTTTTAAGCTATCAGCTTTCCTCTCCACGAATGAAATTCGACGGCTAGAGTTGGGGGGAAAAAATAAAAAAATAAAAAATAAAATATTTTTTTCTTCATGGTTGCATTCTGTGGCCTAAGTTGTGGGTGGCAACTGTTCTTTTGCCTTATAATCGTGTGTACAGTACGTCCGAAGGGACTGGTGATTATTGCATCTGTGTCTCATTATCTTCTATATGCATATATATGCATTGAAAGTTTGTGTGTGCGTGTGGGGGTGTGCGTGTGTGGGTGTGGGTGTGTGGATTGGTGGGTACGCTTGTTTGTGGGGAGCTGGCCTGTTTAACCTGTTATGTGTCATTAGGCTATGTATTCGTGTGTTTACTTGTAATGTTACTCTTCTTTTGCTTTCATTCTGAGTCAGATCTCTCAAGTTCTTGGGTTGTCCTTTGCTCTGGCAATTGACTGTCTATATACCTGTAAAATTGTCCTCCCTGTTTTGTCCTTTGTGTCACTGTTTCACTTGTTTTGTTATTTCACTAATAAAAGGAAAAATAAATAAATAAATTCGACAGCTGTGGCTCAGTTGGTAGAGTCGTCGTCGGGGTCGGGGGTTCAATCCCCGGCTCCTACAGCCACATGCCTGATGTGTCACCCCAAATAACTTTAGTCCCTCTCAGCTGGATCAGTTTGTTTATAGTGCGGTGGATTCGCTGCGACACACCACTACATAAGGTACAGCAGTACACCTAAAATATTCATTTCTTGATAGACCATAACACCACAAAGCCCAACAGTACTCTTCTATACAATCTAATAGTAATGGTTACTTAGCTCAGACTGCGATACGAAATGTAGCCTTTAACATTGTATTATTTTTTATATACTCACTACACTTTGTGGGCCTACACTGACATGGAACAGAACACAAGTGACACACATTTTATGATGCAGCTTCTTTAACCACATAACCGGCTTTAAAGAGAGGCAGTTACAAGGCGAGGCTGCTTCCTGTTTTGGCTTGATAACAACAAAGGTTGGTCGAATAACATGTAATTCTGAGGTTTTTTTTTTTTTATAGTTCTGTGTTGGTGGGGAGGTCCTGGTCCCATCCTCTTAGACAAACTATTTTCTTTACAATGGTAAATATATAAAATCATGTCAGAATGGAGGTCATCAGTCAACCCTTCACTGAAGAAACACAAACACGTCTGACCAAACACATGAAGCAAAACACTAGTTCAATCTTAGGACTATAGGTGATACAATCCTAACCTGCGTTAGATGTTGTGAGTGGGAATGATCGGGGGGGGGGGGGGGGGATATGCCATGTAGGGTACTTGAGGCACCCCCCTTCACAGGTGTTTCGACGACAGGCCCTAAACACCTCCAGAGGGCTCATCTGGTGTACCATGTCTGCCCCCCTCTGCTTTACCTCCCTCTACTCGCCCTGAGGACCTGAACCCCCATGCCCTTCAATCAATTCAGAAGCCTGGTGGTTGATCTGCCCACAAAGCTGCTGCAGCTGACCTCAACAGGCAGACCCTTTCTTTCCAGCCACCTTTCTCAGCATCACTGCTAGATCGGAGTATGTGAGGCTTTTGCATCTGAAGGCCTCCTCCCTCAGTGACCGTTCCAGGGCACGGTCAGCTCTACTATCTCCATCTCATAGTTTTCTTTCCATGTAACCTAGCTCTGTGTTTAATGTGATATCTCTACAGGGCTCTGTTCTGTGTGGCGTTTAAATGCATGGGACAATGTGCTGCTCAGCAAACAGTGATGAAGGGCCCTCGCACTTCGTGCATGTCGGGGTGTGTTGCGACCGCGGGAACACAGCAGTAGCGAGATGTAGCCAAGGAGGAGGCCAGCAGATCGATTTGTGCCTGTTGTCGTCGTCGGTTCCAATGTATCCATGCTGTGGATTCCAAGCTGACGTGGACCTGGTCATGTAACACAGACTCTCTCTTCAAGAAGGATGGAAAAGACTATTCTTCCTGAGACTTGGATCATTCAATGTTCGCAACATACTCCAGTAGACTTTCTATACATGACGATCTATGGCAAATCAACAGTTCATTCAATCACTACATCACCCATCATCAGCATTTGTGGTGGTCTTATGTTTTCATCCATTGCCATCAGACTTTACTCATCATTGTCTCCTTTAATTGCTTCTTCATGTTCTGTACTTACATACTGGCTATTAGGGGTATATCACCAGAGGCCCCACGGCAGGATATTATCCCAATACTTCAGTTTGAGGATTCGTTATTATTGCAATTGTACACATTTTGCAAGATGCTAAGAATTTATTTCTCTATGTCAACATAATTAAATAAATTACTCATTTCATTCATTTCATTTCAGTCTTTTAATTTTTACACAATAGGAGTCAAGCCCCTGAGAATGACCAACACTGATAAAAGTCAAACCCTGTAAAAGGCTACATGCAGCTCTCAAACTGAACTGTTATTTCACTGTAATGGAAGTTAATTGGACAAAAACATGTATGAAAGATTGCACAATTTAATTAATTGTTAATAATACAACTTCTTCAAAATTCAATTTTGCAACCTCTTCAGCAATAAAAATTAAACAAGAACATTTGACAGCCATGACACAATATAACATGGCCACACAAAATATTGATTTTTTTTCCCCATCTGTACTGGCTATGGGCTACTTTTATTTCTGTATAGCTGTACTTATTTTTTCACAAACCATAGCATGTAGCATGCGTGTGCTAGGCGAATTAATGAATATAACTCATCAGCTTATTATTGATTATTTAAATTTGTGGACATACTGATTATTTATAATCTAAAATATTGTTCTGTATGCTTAAAGGGGTCAGCTGTTACACACAAAGCCCAGGTTCATAAGGTAAAATTGTATTGTATTGAGTAAAACAGCTGTTCGTGATAAATACTGAGCTCAATCTCAGTTGTTTAAAAAAATATTTCCTCAGAGGTTTAAAGTTTTATTTAGCTTCCTCTGGAGGTTTATCTGTCATTTTAAAGTAACTGCTTTAAGTTTTTCTGTTTAATTTCTCTCAAAAAATGTCGCAAGGATATTCCTGGGCTCAAGGAGTGTTTAAATTAGCCTCTCTAGTCACCACAAAATGACAGCATTGCCTTAATTTTAACGCTTTGGACAGAATGTCTTTTGATTTAATATATAAAATACCCTTTGTAGTAAATATTTTGATAGAATGTTATCAGAAATGCATGTTTTGGTAATAGTAATTAATTACTACAAAACAGTAAGAGATTTATATTTTTTATTGATATATTTGTTACCTTTTCTTTAAATTTATAATTTTTAAAACAAAAATTATGGCAGAATTCCTGTTGGGTTTTGACTACGGGTGTAAGATGATTTTTTGTAGATCCTGATATGGTTGATATGCATAAAAAAAATGTCATGCATGTAGGTGAAAAAATCTTCTATGGGGAGGCCTTTTGGAAAATTTCACGGGGGAGCACCCAGACATCAAAGTTTAACGGTACTCCAAGGCCCGTTTATGTAGAATCGTGTAGATCGAATCTTTATATCATCGACATGTCTAGAATACACCCACTCTGGAGATGATCAGATGTACGGGGCCTCAAAAAAGTATGTCAAAATAAACAGCCTGTGAAATGCAAAATTGGGCCATTATTTAGAAATTCAACAAAAATGATGGCGAGATTCCTGTTGGATTTTGACAATTGGTGCCATAGCATTTTATGTAGGTCCTGACATGGTTAATATGATGAAAACAATTAATGGATGTAGGTGAAAAAACCTCTATGGGGAGGTGTTTTGGAAAAAATACATAGTGGTGCACCTAGACATCAAAGTTTGACAGTACGCTGTGGCCACGCCCTTTTATTTAATATCTTGGTTTCGGACAACTTTAGATCTTCATGTCTAGAACACACTGAGACTGAGTTGGTAATGATTGGATGAACAGGGCCTCTGGGAAGAACGTTCAGATAGGAAGCCTGAAAATGCAAAATTGGGCCATTATTCACACATTATTATTATCATTCATATCATCATTATTATTATTATACACAAAATTATGGCGGTTTTCCTGTTGGGTTTTGACAATGGGCACTGTGACATTTTATGACAGTCCTGACATGGTTAATATGCAGAAAAAATGTCAAAGTTTGACAGTACGCCGCAGCCACACCCTTTTATTTAACATCTTGGTTTCGTACAATTTTAGATCTTCAACATGTCTAGAACACACTGACACTGAGTTGGCGATGATCGGATGAATGTGTGCTTGGGGAAGTATGTTCAAATAGGGAGTCTGTGAAACGCAAAATTTGGACCATTATGTAACAATTCAAAAAATTGTGGCGGACTTCCTGTTGGGTTCTGACTATGGTTGCAAGAGGATTTTTTGTAGGTCCTGACATGGTTGATATACATAAAAAATGTCATGCATGTTGGTGAAAAAAAAACCTATGGTGAGGCCTTTTGGAAAGGTTAAAAGGGACGCGCTGAGACATCAAAGTTTGACGGTATGCCTTGGCCTATCAGCACAAGCTGATATCTTCAACATGTGTAGAACACACTGACACAGAGTTTGCAGTGATCGGATGAACACCCTCGGACTAGTTCGTTCAAATAGGTAGCCTATGAAACATAAAGTTGAGCTATTTTTTTAATGTTAAAAAAATTGTGGCGGACTTCCTGTTGGGTTTTGACTATAGGTGCCAGAGGACTATTTGTAGGTCCTGACATGTTTAATATACAGAAAAATGTTCATGCATGTAGGTGAAAGAAACCCCTACCACATAAAAAGTTTGACTTTCCCACTGGGATGATGTGTATGAAGTGTTAAAGATAAAGATAAACTTTATTGATCCCCCGTGGGGGAAATTTGTGCATTACAGCAGCTCAAGAAAACGGGACGGGAATATAATTATTAAAAATAAAAATAGAAGTTAAAATCAAATCAAACATATTTACATTAGTTAAATAAAAAAATACAATAATGGAAAATTACACAGTAACTACACTGGAAAGAGTTATTGTTATTTAAAAAAACACACACAGTGTGTAGCATGAGGTGGTGATGCTGTTAAAGAGTCTGATTAAACAGTCTGACAGCAGATGGGATGAACGACCTGCGGTAGCGCTCTGTCTTGCAGGGTGGGTGTCTCAGTCTGCTGCTGAAGGAGCTGCTCAGGGCCCCCACAGTGTCATGCAGGGGGTGAGAGGGGTTGTCCATGATGGATGTCAGTTTCACTAACATCCTCCTCTCACCCACCTCCTCTACAGAGTCCAGAGGACAGTCCAAGACAGAACTGGTCCTCCTGACCAGTCTGTTCAGTCTCTTCCTGTCTCTCTCTGTGCTCCCTCCTCCCCAGCAGACCACTGCATAGAAAAGTGCAGACGCCACCACAGTGTCATAAAAAGTCTGTAGCAGAGTCCTGCACACTCCAAAGGACCTCAGTCGCCTCAGCAGGTGAAGTCGACATTGGCCGTTCTTGTACAGGACGTCGGTGTTGTGTGACCAGTCCAGTTTGTTGTTGAGGTGAACACCCAGGTATTTGTACATCTCCATCCTCTCGATGTCCAAGCCCTGGATGTTCACCGGTGCAGTCTGGGGTGACTTCCTGCGGAAGTCAATCACCATCTCCTTTGTCTTGCTGGCGTTGAGCTGAAGGTGGTTGAGCTCACTCCAGTCGACAAAGTCCATGATGACCTGCCTGTACTCCTGTTCGCTCCCCTTAGACACACACCCCACGATGGCTGTGTCATCGGAGAACTTCTGCAGGTGGCAGCTCCCAGAGTTGTAGCAGAAGTCCGAGGTGTACAGGGTGAAGAGAAAAGGGGAGAGAACTGTCCCCTGCGGGGCCCCTGTACTGCAGACCACCATGTCAGACTCACAGTCCTGAAGCCTCACGTACTGTGGTCTGTTGGTGAGGTAGTCCGTTGTCCATGCAGCCAGGTGACAGTCCACTCCCGCCCTCTGTAGCTTCCCCCTGAGCAGTGCAGGCTGGATGGTGTTGAAGGCACTGGAGAAGTCAAAGAACATGACCCTCACAGTGCTGCCGGTGTTCTCCAGGTGAGTCCAGGATCTCTGCAGCAGGTAGATGACGGTGTCATCCACCCCGATGTTCGGCTGTTAGGCGAACTGCAGAGGATCCAGATTTGAAGTCACCAGGGGGCGGAGGTTGTTGAGGACGATCCTCTCCATGGTCTTCATCAGGTGAGAGGTGAGGGCCACAGGTCTGAAGTGGTTAGGCTCCCTGGGGTGAGATGTCTTTGGGACTGGCACCACGCAGGAAGTCTTCCACAGGGTCGGTACCCTCTCCAGTCTCAGGCTCAGGCTCAGGTTGAAGATGTGCAGAAGAACCTCACAGAGCTGGTCTGCACAGTCCTTCAGGAGTCTGGAGCTGATGCCATCGGGACCTGTGGCCTTCCTCGCCTTGATCTTCCTCAGCTGGCTTCTCACCTGATCAGCTGTTATGGAGAGGCCGTCGGAGGAGGAGGAAGAAGAGGAGGGGGTTGTTGGGGGGTCGTCTGAGGAGGAGGAGGAGACGGCTGTTTAGGGGGGTGGCAGGGTACTCAGGGTACTCAGGGTACTCAGATGGAGTGTCTGAGAAGCAGGCTGGTCTGCGCTCTGGTGGGTGGGGGTGGGGTTGGGAGTAGAATCAAATCTATTGAAGAACAGATTCAGTTCATTTGCCCACTCCCTGTCTCCTGCTTCAGGGCCCCTCCCACGCCTTCTGCTGTGACCTGAGATGTTATTCAGGCCCCTCCAGACTTCTCTTGCATTTTTATGTTGTAAATGCTCCTCCATCTTTTCCCGGTAGCTGGCTTTCCCCTCCTTGATTTTTCTCTTGAGCTCCTTCTGCACCCTCCTCAGCTCCTCTCTGTCTCCAGATCTAAAAACCCTTCTCTTTTCATTGAGCAGGGTTTTCAGCTCAGGGGTCACCCAGGGTTTGTTGTTGGAGAAACACTGTATTTTTTGGTGGGTACAGTGTTCCCAACACAGAAGTTTATGTAATCTGTGATGCAGTGAGTTAAACCGTCGATGTCCTCCCCATGTGGGCTGCACAGCACCTCCCAGTCAGTGGTGTCGAAGCAGTCCTGCAGCGCCTCAGTGGCCTCCTTAGACCACTTCTTCACATACCTGGTTGTGGGGGGTGTTTTTTCACCATAGGTATGTAAATGGCTGCAGTCTCACCAGGTTGTGGTCTGAGCGGCCCAGGGGGGGGAGGGGTGATGATCTGTATGCATCCTTGGACTGCACTGTTTGCATACAGTAAGTCCAAAGTTTTATTGTCCCTGGTATGGCAGTCAACATACTGAGTGAAAGTAGGGAGAGTGGCAGACAGGGAAGCGTGATTAAAGTTTCCTGAGATGAGAAGAAGAGACTGGGGGTGCGATGTCTGTAGCTGAGATATTACACTGTGGATGAGTTCACAGGCTGCAGCAGCGTCTGCCGAGGGGGGGATGTAAACAGTCACCACAATGACGTTTGAAAACTCCCTCGGCAGATAATATGGCCGAATGCTTACAGCCAGCAGCTCCACATCCTTAGTGCAGCGCTGTTCTTTAACGGTGATGTGCCCAGAGTTACACCACCTCTCATTCACATACATCGCTATTCCCCCGCCTTTCTTCTTACCGCTGTTGTGTGTATATGACCATGTTTAGCAATTTTAAGCCCCTCAAATAACAATTGACAACGCGTCCATAAGGGAACAGCTTTTGGGGCAGGCCTTTGAGCTTCGAAAGGTCGTATAGCCAAGGTCTTGGATGGTCAAGAGCGATTTTGAGGAAGATATAAACAACTGTGTAGCAATGGCAAATGCAAATAAAATAGTGCTCAGAAGTAGTAACTTCCTGTTGTCAACAGTGTGTTTTTAATCAGTCAACTGTGACTGATTAAAAACTAAAAAAAAATGTATTGATGTGTTCAGGGCGGGCTCTTTGCATGCATGAATTTTTTGGTGATGATTGAACACTGCATAGTACAGTTATAAACATTTTCTGTTTTTGGCGCAATGCCAAAAACAATATCAAACTTTGACATCACGCCACGGCCACATCTTATTTCGACACCTCGTGATTTGAGCACAACTTTTATTCTTCAACTTGTCTACTTTCATTTGACACCAAACTTGAATTGATCAGATAAACGCTCTCGGGCGGATGCTTTCAAACAGGTACCCTTTAAACGGAGAAAATATGGTGTTTTTTGACATTCAAAAAAAAAAAAAAAAAAAAACCTCCTGTTGACATTAGACGATGACTTCCACTGACTTTCTCTGCATTTTCAACATGGGTAGGGTAGGGTTAGGGTTTTCATGTAGGTAGGCGCTGTTGAGCTATTTTGCATTGCACTTGTACGGACACACTATAATACATAAATTTCTTGTGCCCTTAAAAGAGACGATCTCACCAAAATCCAGGTAGAATGAATACTCTGTTCCATTGTTCCAGCCCGACCATGCGTATCCGAGCACAAGTGAGGAGACGCGGAAGGGATTTTGTTTTTAGTCCTTTTGACCAAACACACACAGACGTGCAGTGCTGTTTTCCTTCTATAAAACACTTTTACACCACACGACTATGATTTTTATCGCAGCTGCAGAAAAGTTTTTCCTGGCGCTACACCTTTCTGTCATTTTCCCCTCGGCTCACTGATTCTCCTCCCTCTCCCCTGCACCACATCCTGCCTTTATAACATTGGTAATTTTACATTTCACACCGGCTGATTGATCCCCACACATACATTATTTGTATCAATGGAATATTTGCTTACATAGTACTTAAATGATACAAATGTTTCAATAACTGTAGGCATACACCTTTGTTTTTGTTTCTTTGAAATACCCCAATACATCATTTTTTACAGACACTTAAACATTTTGTGGCGATGTCACAAGACGCTTTAGAGAGGTTAGCTGTTGGAGCCGATAATTTATATTTACAGAGCGTCAGCTGTGGGTGTCAAGGTAAAGAAATATGCTAAATAAAAGGGGGTTTTAGATCTTGTGAGAAATTCCCACAAAGAAGCAATAATAACCTTTGAGAGGAAGAAATGTGAGAATTACTCCACTTCCTCTTTCTCATGTTTCACTTTCCAAACACTATGACCGATAGTAGCTATAGATCCTGAGCTTGTGTATATCCTCTTTTTGTTACAGAATGAAATAACTAGTTCATAATCACAAAACTATTTACTATCTTACTATGTCTTAGTTATCACTGAATGAACTGAGGAGTCCTCAGAGGAATTTTGAGTGACGCAGTTGATTGAGAGCCTGTGCAGTCTCCTAGTTTTACAAAGTCATGGATGACCAAACAAACAAAACAGCTGAGATGTTTTAAGAGAAGTGCGTTGAGACCAAGTCTGGAAATTGGTGTGGTAGCTGGAGAGGTGTCAGTCCATGTGCCCTTGAGCAAGGCATCTGAGGAGAGTTGCTCAGTTTACAAGATTACACTTTGAAAAAACAACAACAGTTAAACTTTAAGTGTTAACTGTTTAACTGTTAAAGCAACTTCCAACAGATAGAGAGAGGAAGCAGCAGGCATGGCACCAAATCCTAAATAGAGTATTGTCTGCACTGTAGTGGCAACCAAAGCAAACGCCAAACATACAGGTATATCCCTGATTGGTTGTGGGTGACCAATGGTGCAACTAACCAGCTGATCATTATTTTCTCAACAGCACTCTAATCCTGCCGTGTGTGTGATGATGTGCAACAATTGCACAAAGTCTGCCATGTCTCTATACCTCAAATGAAAAAAAACAAAATCGACTCTAGCAAGGACGCCTTTTTGTGGGAATGCAACATCTGGAGGAATATGGTGGCCTGCGAGTGATGGGGGTTACAGAGTGTAGGTCACAGAGAGAAGGTTAAGGATTGAACCCTCCATTTGTCTGGGGCCTGTTCTGTGTGCAGTCTGAATGTCCTCCCTGTGCCTGAGTAGGGTGTACTCATGCTTCCTCCCATAGTTCACAGACGTGCTTGTTCGGTTGTGACTGAATTTCCCTTTAGTGTACAAGTAGCCTTATAGGAAATACCGGGACTTCACAGAGTCTGCCTGTGACCACTTAACCAACCATTGTGATTGTACGTTTCCAGGAGTACTGTGAACGCATCACAAACACACAGTCGCAAACCACAAAACGGAAGCTAGGTGTGACATATATAGAGAGACAGGTTTTAATTGTCAGCAGCTCGGTAGTTGTGTTTCCTGTTTCTGGAGCTTTCTGGAGGCGCACTTTAAATGCATCCGTCCCGGTGACGGCTTCTACACGACCACAGCAGGAGACGCCACAGACATGGTAAGTCCATAAAGACTGTTTGATAATATGTTCAACATGACTTTCATAACACCGAACAGTTTCCACAAGAAGAGAGAAGAGAAGACAGAGAGAGGAGAGTTTGTTCTAGCTGCTGAAAAACGAGCTCAGGAAGGTCAAAGTTGGCAAAGAGGACACTGTAGGCGATGTCACCTGTGACGTCTCCCTTTCTACCTGTTGACAGTCTATGCTATTTTAAATGTTGAGGATTGATTCAGAAAAGAGCAGTGAAGGGCAGGCTGTTAGGCTAGAAGAGAGTTTAGCTTCGGGTCTGAACAACTTTTAATCAAACTTCAATTAACGAACTTACATTTCTAAAAGTAAAACACATATTCAGCATTCAAAAGTGTCACTTCCATAATAAGCCTCTACACTGAAAGAAAATAAGATGCATGACAGAGACACTACAGGGTTAAAAACAAAGACCTGTTATGTGTAATAATTAGGGTCAGACCGATGTGGGAGTTTTGGGGCCGATGTTGGGGAAAAAAGCTGCTACGTATCAGCCGATATCTTTCTAAGATCTATGTTTGATCTGTAGAGATAAATAAATATAGATATACACATTTATTGTGTCTAACCCTCAGATATCAAAAACTTTATAAAGAAGACAAGATATTCACTCAAATGTAAAGTAACTGAGCATGTACGTTCATCACCGCTCAGATTGAGATTCTTACCTCAGGAGACCCCCCCCTAGATATAATCTAGATATTATCCGGAGTGCAGATGTGAAAACGGCTTTAGATATGCTGATATCAGCCGATTAATAGGTCAGGCTCTAATGACAATAATAAGAGCCTGGAGAGCAATTAAAGGAAATAAAACAGAGGAGAGAGATGAAAGCTTTTATAATGTGACAAATAACAAAAAAGAAATATGAAATAAGATAACAGAATATGGAACATGATCATAATAAGACGATATCAAATAAATAAATGTTGCCTGGTTCCCTGGTTAGTGCCAGGTAGGCCGACATGAACACAGACAGGAGGGAGGAAAGGGAAGGAGTGAGTGAGGGGAGGAAGGAAGCAAGGAGGGGTACTGGAATGGGCAGCAGTTCCTGTGAAAAGACGTCGCCAGCTGACTGTTAAACACAAACTCTTTTCTTTAAACTGGGTAACTGGGTCATTCATTGTTCACTGTCTAACCCCTTCAATTCATTAAAGTCTATGAATCCTGACTTCCTGTGGATAGTAGACCAACAGTATACCTTCAGTAGACCTTCAGTAGACCTAAAGCAGACCCTCAGCACTTTAAAGAGAAGTGAGAGTGAATTATGAGCCAAAGCAGAAAGCGTTCTTGTTTTGTTCTATCTGTTGGTTTCCTGTTCCTGTCAACATCTGAGACGGGGGTTTCCTCTCATTACTCAGGATACAAATTGCATTACGCTCTAACTGCTCTCTGCATGTCCTGCTCCTGGCTTCTTATCAGCCTGGATCTACTGTTGTTTGTCTTCTGCCCCCTCCATGGGGTGCTTTCTTTTTCCACTTCTGCTGCCACCACACTTTCTGCTGAACTGGGAAAGCCTGTTCTTCTTCATTTTACTTGAATGATAAATTATTAATCTCTCTGTACTGAAGACTTAAGTTCAGCTGCTCTTATTTTGTTTCTTGTTCTAGATCCACTCTGATCCTGTATTTGATCATGCCTATAAACCCCTCTATTTCAACCCTGCTCAGAACAGGCTATTTCTGTGTCTGTATCTTTAAATATGTAAATGAGCTGTGTCTGACCATGCCCCCCTCTCTGGAAGGGCTTGGGTGTCTCGGTCTTTCTCACTCCATGTCCTATTGTTTACGGTGAGAAGTCAGACTCAGAGGGCAGAACAAACACCTAGCTGTGGGAGTGTCACCCACCTGGGGGAGGGGCTACTGCTATTTGTGATGTCATGAAGGGAAAATCTCCAAACAGCCTGTTTGAGCACACATTTTCTGAAAAGTGGAGCAGGCAAAAGACAGAGAGGATGGACTTTTCTCATCATTGGGGGGTTTATAGACAGACTAGAGACACATAATAGAGTTAGAGGAACATGGTGGAGAGGATTTTGTATAATATGTGACCTTTAAATCGTGCACATGTCTGAACAACTAGATCTGAGATGAGCATGTTGCTGACGTTTTGGAGAAAATGGCCGCTGTATAAGGAAGCGTGAACTACTTCTGAAAGCTGCCGTACTGTTGCTGTTTGTGCTGCTGTAAAAAAAACATCAGGTGAATTATACTCAGATACATTAGCTCGTCGGGAAAACATATTCTCTTCCTCAGGTCAGTTTTAGGTCGGTATGTCTTGACAACAGTCAACTCGGAGTTCATTTTCATCGGGGTGGAGGAGTAGCAGAGAGAATCACTCCCATGATTCCCCTCCAGCCTCAATGTCATCTTTTGTTATTTTTGATTGAGAGCCCCCTGGTGGCGGAATGTACATACTGTGCGTTTAACTCTGTTTCTGAGGTAGTGGTGATAAAAACGCTTGTGACCAAAATGTTACACTTTGAAACTTTTTTCACACATGATGACAAAACAAACTCAACACCACATGCAGCTCCTTAATCGTTTAATCTGGATTATCTTGTTCTCATGATTTTGGGAAGATTCAATCATAACTGAAATTGAAACTGGATTAATAGCTCAACCTTACTGTGAGAAGTAGACTGATCTTTATTTAATGAATCGGTTTATTGAGGCTGGAAAACTTTCCTAAAGCTCAAGACGACTCAAATCTTGATGCTACAGTCTCAGACATGTCTCACCAGACTCTGACATCATGCTTCATGTGTTGATTGGGCAGGAAAATGGGAAGAGCCGCCTGCAGCAGGCCCAGGACGATGTGGAGGAGGTGAAGGGCATCATGCTGGACAACATGAACAAGGCAGATGAGAGAGGTGACAAACTGAACGACCTGGAGGACAGAGCTGACGAGCTGCTGGAAAAGGTAAGAGTGTGTCAGAGAAGCTGTTCAGGTGAAAGAAAGACAACACAGCACTTTAGTTTCTCTGTGGACTTTGTGAAGGTCGGGGGAATGACTGGAGTTTATGGTTTACAGACTCCCTCTCTGCAGGCTCACAAATAGGAAATGTCACATTGAGGTCTAAAAATACACCTTAGGAGGAGCTGGAGAGGAAAACAAATGTACAATTTCCATCCTGATTGTGTTTGATGGGGCTATTTTTAGAGAGGTATTTCCTATTGTTTGCTAAGATGAATGAAGTAAGCTGGTCTCCCCGGGTACCACAGAGTGAGTCCAGGACATGCCATGAGGTAAATGTCCATCTGGGGGTCAAAAAGAAGGTCAACCTATTTCCACATAGCCCCGTTGGCCTGTGTTACATAACGCTGTGGCCAAGATCTCAGGGAAGTAGAAAAGCAAACAGACAGGACTAAACAGTTTGATTTACTTTGTGATCACATGGTTTGTAAGGATGTGCAGCTGGGAGCTCTCAAGTGTCGCTCAGCACTCAGAGCACGATAACACATCAACAATTTGGAGCCATTTTAAGACCTAAAGCTGCACTAGATTCTATTTTTATCAGAATAAAGGAACAACCAAGTAAATGTGATGTGAGGGGGATTATCATGAGACTCTGCGTTCCCAAAAATAACTTTAAAAATACTCCAACACAAGACTTTGCCTAAATGTTCTCTCCTCCTGCTACTCTCGTCTCTGTGCATGTCAGTGGCGTCAAGGGTTCAACTTTGATTGGATATTAACTTTGTGACGTCCTGTCAATCAGATAGTGTTGTGGGAGGGACAATAGGTGAGACGGAGTGGTGAGAGTAGTGCTCTTTGTAAGTCATTTATTGTATCGGCAATCGTAAAATAAAACGCTGATACAGATAATCGACAGAGTGCCGGATATCGGCCCCCGATCACGACCAGGAGGATAATCAGTCGACCCCTACCGGAAAGACTACAGTGATGTGATCATCGAGAATATTCTTCTTTAAAGAATGGAACGGAAGGAAACAACAGAAGTGCATTTCATTTCATCACGTGCAGTTCAAATGGTGTTGAAAGTGCTGTGCTGTGAATAATCTTTTATTCATATGTCCAACTCTATCAGGCATTTAAGACGTTTAGTTACACGACACAATAATCTGAGTTTATCTATGTGTGCTTCTCTTTCAGAGTAAAACTTTTGAAAAGACTACGCGTAAGCTGAAGCAAAAGTATAAAGGGACAAGGAAACTGGTGTTCATCAGTGTCGGAGTGGTCGCTGCACTCATCATTATCGGACTCATAATCTTTGCCATTGTTTAAAAATTAAGTTGAATATTTTCAACCAAACATCATTGTGCTGCTCACTTTCTACTTCTTTATCGTATGGATCGGATCTCAAACAAGGCCACCACTCAAAGGAAGAAGTCACAGAATCCATTCCCCTGCCTCGGTTGCTGGTTCGGTTTGACTCAACTGTCTGAAGACGATGGAGGAGAAAACACTTTCAGTTCATCTCGTGTAAATATTTGCAGCCTGATGTAGTTTCAAATCAGAAACAATTACCTGATGTTCTGTCTCATCCAATCTCTCTGCCTCTAATAAAATAAACTCCAAATTGTCTGCATCATTAAAGTGTCTGTGAAGCTGGAGTAAAAGAGTCTCTTGGTGTGTTCATGTCTGAATCAACACATCTCTAAGGTCTACTCCACATGCAGGCAGGTATTTGTTAAACAAAGGTTTTCCTCCTCCATCTAAAAAAATAATCCCGTCCACACACGCTTAGTTCTCAAGAACATCTTTGTCCACAAGACAAATTACACTTCTCACACACACTGGCCTGTAATACACACACACATGAACAAACAGGACCTGTGGACAAGCCTTTAATGGAGAGATGTCAGAGTGGGGGGGGGGGGGGCTACACAGCACCAGAGCAAGGGCACCTCAGCAGCACTCGGGACGTGACCTGGTACCTCTCCAGCAACTTTTTGTAATATGACCACTGTATTGTAGCACAAACAAAAACATTCTGAAGATTGGCTCTTTTTGCTTTTATTTACGTCATTGTTCATCTTGTTTTTCCAGGCAACATGTGATGTATGGGACTTCAGGGGCTGTTAGAGCAAGCCTCAAGTGGACACTTGAGGAACTGCTGCTTTATGCAATTCTGATTGGCTTCATTTTTCAACACTTGAGGAGGCTGCCTCTTGGTCCAGTCCTTACTTTTTAAACCATCTCTGATCCCTTGTGGACTCGGGCACATCATTCCTCACGTCTTTAACATCTGTGAGGGTTCAGTGCTTAGGCTTTAGGGTGGAGACTGGGATTGGGCCTTTGTGTGTTTGATGCAGGCTAAGGTGCACCCACACATGAAGGAAAGGTAAAGCATTTGCAACAATCTCACAATATCTGATACCATCCTGCCAGGTTTGTGGAGGTGTGCCTTAATCACTTCCAAACAACCAGAGAATTATACTTGATTTCTCTTTCCTCTGAAGTTGTCAGCTGGCTCGTTCAGAGCGGCTCCTCCAGGGACGAGAGGTCAGTGTTATCTCACTCATTCTATCTTTCCATATCATCTCACAGGAGCACTGAAAATGTGACAGCCTGAAACTGTCAATGATTACATTCATGTCTTCTTATCAGAGGTTATGATGTTAATAAACCACTAAGAACAGTGACCACTGCTGAAGTTATATATTAACTTTAAGAATAACAATATTAACACACATCCATATTTTAATCAGTTGAAACACGTTGTATATTCTAAGGCTTCATAAGTGAGACAATAACCTAAATACATTCATAAGTAAACTATCGATACAGTCACTTGAAACATGAACATTTACTTCCCTGACGCTTATTAAATTACTCAAAGCTCTTTTACACCGCAGGTCACACCTACACATTCACACACTGATGGTAGAGGCTGCTGAATAAAGAGTCCATCAGTATTAACTCATCCATTCATACACATTCACACACTGATGGTAGAGGCTGCTGAGTAAAGAGTCCATCAGTATAAACTCAACCATTCATACACATTCACAAACTGATGGTAGAGGCTGCTGAGTAAAGAGTCCGTCAGTATTAACTCAACCATTCATACACATTCACACACTGATGGTAGAGGCTGCTGAGTAAAGAGACCGTCAGTATTAACTCATCCATTCATACACATTCACACACTGATGGTAGAGGCTGCTGAGTAAAGAGACCGTCAGTATTAACTCATCCATTCATACACATTCACACACTGATGGTAGAGTCTGCTGAGTAAAGAGTCCGTCAGTATTAACTCAACCATTCATACACATTCACACACTGATGGTAGAGGCTGCTGTGTAAAGAGTCCATCAGTATTAACTCATCCATTCATACACATTCACACACTGATGGTAGAGGCTGCTGAATTAACTCATCCATTCATACACATTCACACACTGATGGTAGAGGCTGCTGTGTAAAGAGTCCATCAGTATTAACTCATCCATTCATACACATTCACACACTGATGGTAGAGGCTGCTGAATTAACTCATCCATTCATACACATTCACACACTGATGGTAGAGGCTGCTGTGTAAAGAGTCCATCAGTATTAACTCATCCATTCATACACATTCACACACTGCAGATGAAGCAGCGGGTGCAAATCGGGGTTAAGTGTCTTGCCCAAGGACACATCAGACGTGTTGCTGCAGGAGCTGGGGATCCAAACACCAACCCCGGCGACGACTCTATCATCTGAGCCACAGCTGCCCCATTTCATTCATGGAGAGGAGCGCTGATAGCTTAAAAAAAAAAAAAAAAAAACTCATCATGTTGGATGTTCCCCAAATTTGAGATCCTCTGCTTTTGAATGTTTATCAATTATTTTCAGAGGAATTGTGAAGTACTGAAGCCTTTTGTATAAAACTTTCAAGGTGAAAAAAAAACACTCATTTGAATCAACCATATGTCACAACTTTGGGTGCAAGAAATAAGAGAAAAATAGGACACAGAGGTAGACAGCAGGCAGGCAGAGTAACTTCAGGATTTTTTGTTCTGTTGAATCCTCAGTCAGGTTTAGGATGGTAGGAGATGAATGTCTGAGGCCATCTAGTGGACAGACAGAGGAAAGCATGAGACTTTCGGAGGGGGAAATGTGACTGTTGATAAGGAACCTGTCTTGGAACCCACTGGCTATTGTCTGAGGATGATGTATGCCCATGGGAATGGTGGCCAACTTTCGGGCATTTCAGTCTAACCAGCAAGAAAGCTTCCGGCCAAGACTTCCTTTTCTCATGACTATCAGGCGGTCGACCTGAAGGCAGGGCATGAGGCCTGAACAATTCAGGAAGGCAGTCAGGAGGATGACAAAAAAGGTGGAGCAGGTTGGGATGACAGCCAGGAGGCCAACCAAGAGCAGAGAGCAGGTCAGGAGGGAGGCCGGGAGGTTTTAAGCCTTGCCATCTAAGGAGAAACAGGGGAAGGTATTGACCAGGCCACAGGGATCCAGGAGTGGCCGGGCCTTCTCCAAAGGTTTTGGGGCACAGGGTGGCTGAGGCTCTGTGGAGCAAAAGAGCCAGGTCACTGGGAACCACAGGGGCTGAGTCTTTTGGAAGCTGGGAGACTGGCACACTGGCTGATGGGGCTACTAAGACTCCAGGAAGCTGGACGGTGACAGCAGAAAAGGGCGAGACGAGCCATGGTGGCCACTTTTTTTTTCTCAGGCCTCCATGGCTACCAGGAAAAATGGCCAAGCGAGTCCTGGTTCATTGAGACTGATTAACCACTGCAGTGCTCCTCACTTCTTGGTGAGCCTTATGAAAAAAAAAAAAATGTTTTTCAGTCAAAACTTTCTAAAAGTTCTGCTGGGTCCATAATGTGGTTGGTTCATTCTGTCACCATGTGGGATTAAGAAGATACTGGAGTGCAGACAAAATAATTTACTCAACAAAATGTCAAAAGACAAAAACAAAGTCTCACTTTTTCTAATTTGCAACTCTATCCACTGTCCCATCTCTCCAATAAAGGCAGAAAATGCCCCAAAATAAATCTTTAGAAAAAAACCACATGTGAGATGAACAAATGGATACTGTAGTGGATCTTTTACCACACACATATATATAAGCAATTAATTAACAATTGCAATCAGAACTGGGAAAATGCCACAATCTTTATTAAACTGGTCTCTCTACTCAACAGGTGGGCTAGCCCAAGACTTCACAAACTTTTTGGCCCCCAAAATAAGATGCTAGAGACTGGGGACCCACAGTGTCCATGGAGGTGGTTAAAAC
Organism: Labrus bergylta; assembly: GCF_963930695.1. Lineage (NCBI taxonomy): Eukaryota > Metazoa > Chordata > Actinopteri > Labriformes > Labridae > Labrus > Labrus bergylta. The sequence continues at coordinate 1,272,741 of NC_089196.1, forward strand.
ATTTAATGTTGCGCACAGCCTGGCAGACTAAAAGGCTAATATTATTTTAGTAATTTATTGTAAGATATGCTAGAAGCAGAACATAATTAATCTCTTGAACTTCTTTGTAGCCTATATTTTTACAAAAATGGGTAAAATATGCAATTCTAAGTCATTTTTAATTTCATATGTTTTTGGAAGGAATCTCGTGACCCCCCTCTCAGTGTGTTGTGACCCCTCAGGGGATCCCAACCCCCACTTTGGGAACCACTAAGTTAGCCAACCTGTCAATGGCTGATGTTACAAATTCCATTGACAATCCCTTCATTTGAAGAAACAAAAGAAAAACAACCTCCTTATAGCTGCTCTGCTGCATTCAGACACAACACTTTACAGCATGCTGTGGCTTTTCTACAGTCTGTTGGGGTCCTATAGGCAAACATGTATTTGGGGCCCCTCCAAACAGCGTTCAACTTCATCATGTCTTCCAGTGTCCTGCCGCTTACTCCTCTTCGTCTCTTTTCCCCTCCCAGACCGATAATTCCTCTTCATTTTCCTTCAGTTACTTTCATTGTCGAACACTGTGTTTTAACAGGAATAATGCCTGAGATGCTTAGCAGGGTAACGAGAGGGAGAGATGTCAGATGGGGCCCCTTTAGGGATGTTTCCTACTGTAAAAATGTGCCAGTTTTGAGCCACTGCTGTGTTTAAAGTTTGTCAGCCCTCAGGGGCATCTTACTGGCCTGGGCCCCAAGAAGTTTCCTGCCCTGCTTGTGGACAAGAAGCACCTCTGACAGCATACTTTGAAACTTTCCACAGTTTTTTTTAACCTTTGTTTTAATTTAAAACTGAAATTTTAAACTTCTCTGTATTTGTGTAATTAATTTCATTGTTTTGCTGCAAACCTTTGTTTTGATTCTGTTTGGTTAAGTCTACTCTCGACGTCACTGGAAATGCCTTCAACAATTTTTCAACTGAAATAAAGCTTGAATGAATAAATAAATAAAGCATGGTGTCTGGTTTAAGTTTATGATAGAGTACAGTGAATCAGACGGGAGCTTGAAGTTCAGACACCTCAGTATGTGATAAATCCATAGGGATAAATCTCAGAAGCACAGAAATTGTTTAAATTTACGCTATAAATGTAGGCTAATTATGATGATATATTTTCTTATATATGTATATATGTACATATGTGTATATAGCCTGTACTGATGATGTATTTCCACGTGTCTTTATTTAGTGTTTCGTTTTAATATTTTTTTTATTCTTTGTATTTTTTAACATTACAAAAGAACAACTGTAAAATAACAACGTTGAAACAATTTAAAATATATATCTTAAAAGACAAATAAATACGTAACGTAGCAGTTTTGCGCCGGAAGTGACGTAAAGAAGTGCTTCCTGCACCAAGACCGGCAAGATGGCGGCGGACACGCAGGTTTGTCTGACTGTTTTTTAAAAGTAGAGTATCCGCTTACCGCATGGACCTCAGACGGTGAACAAACCGAATTCGTGCCTTAATGAGTACCGCTTTGTGAACATATTGGCGGGGTTTGGTGTGAAACCGGAAACTCGTAATATCTAAAACGTGTCTGCTGGCTCAGTGCTGCGTAACGTCAGCCAGCCTGGACTGGACCAGAGACAGCCGCAGGGTGTAGCTTCATTTAGAGAGTGTCTTAATGGTAATAAACGAGGTAGACATTTAAAATGTGATGTGTTAAAGGTCTGAACAGCAGACAATCATTGTACGTGATGACGTAGGCCCGCATGACTGTGGCAAAAAGCACAATGGCAGAGGCTGCTGATGCAAAGAGTATGAACTAATCTATTTATACACATTCATACGCCGTCGACCAAGCAGGGGTAGCAGCCTAGGTTAAAAAGACACGTGTAGCTACAGCAGCTGGGGATCGAACCCCCAACCTTCCGGCTGAAGGAAGACAGATTTACCACTGAGTCTGCTTTGATTGATTTTGAAATCAGGATTATTAAACATGATAACACATGGATCACATGCACTCTGAACACTTAAACATTCAGATCACTTAGAAATACAAGTGACAAAACATTTAAATATATAAAAAACAAGTAATTTTGCACACAGTTTTTGTCTGTTATCTTCTCACCTCTTTCATTTTCTGTCTTGGGGAAGACAAAACTGCTTCCACACCTCTGATTTAAAAGACGGTGACACGTCCTCAATTTCTCAGTCTTGCTCTACAGCTGCTGACACTCACCATATTATTGTGAATCTTGACACCTTTGAATCCATTTATCACAATTTTACGATTAATCTTTACATTCCTAGCCGAAAGACAAAAGCACAATTAAAAACTTAAAGATTTATTTTTGGGCTTTTTGTGCCTTTAATTAAGAGAGAGGACAGTGGATAGAGCTGGAAATCAGGGAGAGAGAGAGTAGGGAAAGGAGCCACAGGTGGGATCTGAACCTGGGCCACCCGCTTGGAGGAGCAATGCATACATGGGGCGCGCACACACTAACCACTGTGCCACCAGCGCCCCCACAATTAAAAACTCGATTAATTACCCAGCCCTCATTACTCTTCAAGCCAAACCCTTCATGAGTAGTTCGTTGAAATTACATTTCTGTTATTGTGATTGAATGAAATGCACATGATGAATAAATACCCAAAGACCTGTTTGTTGTTGGAAGTAATTATTTAATGTCAACAACGTTTAAAACGACGTCCTTACAGCTCTACAGTCCTGTTCTCATCAAGAACCCCGATCTAAGTAATGATTTCATCTTCTCTTCTGGAATAAAATCTCCCCTGTTGCTCATTAGAGTCTGACTTCAGCAGCATCTCTTTCCATTCACTATTCCGTTTTACCAGCCATGTTGCTAAGTGTCGCTGTCTCGTTCAGGTTTCAGACACCTTGAAGAAATTTGCTGTGAATGTGACAACGGCGAGCGTGAAAGAGCGCAAAAAGATCTTCAGAGATCTGAAAGAGTGTATAAAGGGCAAAGGTGAGTTTCTTTTCATTATTATTTATTTGTCTGATGTAATCATTTAATGTAACTCTAACGCTTTTTCTCTGAAATGCTCCCTCAGAGTTACCGGAGCCCGCCATCAAAGGACTATGCAAGCTCTTCTGTCTCACTCCACACAGATACCGGTGGGTACTTTGGATCACTTCCTCTTTTTCTTCATGCTCTTCTTGTGATGCCTTTGGCCCAGTGTCCAACTAGCGTTTTTTTTTTTCTGAGCTCCAGAGTCTTTTATTCAATTGTTTTCAATGAGTAGAGCGCTTTCTCAGCAGCAGGCGGCCGCTCGGAGAAAAAAACGCCAAGCATCTTTTGTCCCAGCGCCCCGCCTTTTTTGTGTGGCCGCTCAGAGCGCTCAAGTTGAGAATCTTTCAACTTCTCAGAAAGGCGCTGATGACGTCACCGGCGCTCTTTTCCAAATGTTTGATATTCCTCGTAGTTTTGCCGCCTACAGATCGTGTCCTGTATCCACATCCTCCTTGCTCGATGTCTGATCGGGAAATAAATGATCTAAAATGTAAAACATGCAGTAAAAAGTAATGGAGCAGTGTTGGTCATAAAGACTGTTGTCATGGAGACAGGATGGACTTGCAGCGCTTTTCTCTTTAGAGCAATAAATGCTTAATACAAGTCCTTCCCGAGTGCACAGCCAGCGATTTTCTGCCTGGTAAACACTGTTAGGTGGACTCGGGGCATTGGTCAGTTAAGTCTAGCTATGAATGACTCCTTTTTATAATGTTCATAGTTTTTAAAAGTGCAGACTGTGAGAGTCCGCTGTTGGACCTGTGTTGTGTATTCCTTCCTCCTTCATTAGTTCAGACCTGTGATTGTAGATGTTTCTGTGTGTTGACATTGACGTGTGTTTGTCTCAGGGATGCTGCATCCCGCAGGGAACTCCTCTCCGTCATCGCCCAGCTGGCCGAGAGTCAGCCCAACATCCTGGCCACAAGCCTCATTCACAGCCTGCTCAACAGCGGAGTCATCAGCAAGAATGGCGAGCCCAGGTAACTGCTCAGGACTGCACGCTGCAACCTTTATCTGTCAAACGAGCTCAATTCCTACATTATCAGAAGATAGCCAGTTCATCACCATGGCAACGTCAGTAAAAACCCTGGCTCACACTGCGGGATCATCAGGCCGATTTGAGCTCCGATACCTCCTTCCTGACAATCGCAGGGTCAGGGTCGTTCCCGACTCGAGGCTGCTCAGAACCCGATGACCTCTCCTGATTATTTTGTAGTTTGAGTCGTATAAAGGTCCAATCTTAACGTCCTCGTTCTGCTCGCAGATTGTCACAATCGACGCCCCGAGTTATTTTAAACTTGTTTGATATGTAGAATTTAAAATCTTGACACTTAAGTCATGAAAGTGGAGGAAGTCGTGTGTGAGTACAATAACAGCGAGAGACGGGGCAGTAGTGGTTACCGGCGGCAGGATGCCCCCCGCCCAGGTGTATTGGACACCTGCATGCATAATGTAGTCTGTGATGTGCCATTATTTTCACATGCTGTAGTGGTGCATGCTGAGGTTATAGAGAAGAAGATCTGAGCGAGACTTTAGACGATACATTTCTCAAAGTTGTTTAACCGGCATGGTAAGAAAAAACAAAATCAAAGACAGTATGATTACGACTTGAACACTGTGAACAAACAAATGAACCTCATCCGTGTAACAATGTTTGTGTTGTAATCAATTAAGCAACAAAATGAACAAACACACTTTTGTCTTTGGATGGATACAAATCGAAAACAAGAATCAGTCGCCCTCTTCAGACTGCTTTTTTTCACACAACTCTCTGCCGTAATCACGTCTTTGTCCATTCATATTGATTCCTCGCCGGCGTAATATTGGCGTCCCAGTCTGTGAGGTCACATTGTGTTTCGGCGCTGTGGAAGCAAAGCATAGCTGAAGCTCCACATACACACACAGTCAGACTTGCACACACGTACAATGTCACAGGGGCGTTAATATCACAGCTTGAATGGTCAGTCTGAAGAGGGCTATATAAAACACTCATCTGGTGCTTGGATCAAAGTTCTCCTTGCTCCTCATTAACACTTTGTTTTCTGATGTGTTCAGTAAGAGTGCAGGCTCTGCCGCCTTCATCTGCCTGTCCTGGACCTGCCTCTTAGTCCGCACTGTTTTTTCAGCCCCAGAGAAAAGAGAAGGACCTGTCTGGAGGAAAATGGTCAGTAAAAGATTACAACACTGTTTGAACTAAAATAAAATCCTGTTGATGAAGTTTAAAGCTCTTCAAACTGTTCTTACTCTGGTGTTCATGTGTTCACTGAAGACCACTTTAAACCAGGGTCAGAGTTCTAGTTCTGATGTCTGTTTCACCTGTTGGTTTTCTCTGTCGTAGGTGGAGGTTCAGAGCCTCCTTGTGGCTGAGGTTGTGGGCGGAGCCAAGACCACTGCTCAGAAATCCAGCCTCAAGAATCTCAGTCACCTTTGGGTGGAGGTAAGTGCAGTGAACTCGCTGTGAGGAAAACACAGTCAGGGGTCCTTTTTATATTTACCCCCCCCCCCCTTAAAGTCTCGCTTTCAATGTGACCCAGCAGCCTCTACCATCAGTGTGTGAATGTGTATGAATGGGTGAGTTAATACTGATGGGCTCTTTACACAGCAGCCTCTACCATCAGCATGTGAATGTGTATGAATGGATGAGTTAATACTGATGGACTCTTTACACAGCAGCCTCTACCATCAGTGTGTGAATGTGTATGAATGGATGAGTTAATACTGATGGACTCTTTACACAGCAGCCTCTACCATCAGTGTGTGAATGTGTATGAATGGATGAGTTAATACTGATGGACTCTTTACTCAGCAGCCTCTACCATCAGTGTGTGAATGTGTATGAATGGATGAGTTAATACTGATGGACTCTTTACTCAGCAGCCTCTACCATCAGGGTGTCACTGTGTAGGTGTGACCTGTGGTGTGGTCTAGTCTGTAAAATGTAACTAAACTTAAGGCCCTGACACACCAAGGAGATTGTCATATCATAACAATGGACTACCGCCTCCTGCTGGCATGGAGAGTTATTTCCTCTCACATGAGCAGAACGTACGTGGTGGTTGGCCGTCGGCTGTATTCTTTGCGGTGTGTTCAAATGAAACTTTCTGGACAAGTTGTGAGGCGACGCTACAGTCGATCCTTCTTCTCCACTAGTTCTTTCCCGTCTGCTTGGTGTGTCAGGGCCTTTATATGATTTTTAACATGATATTCCCTGCGCTGTAATTCTGGATGTGTCTGACATTTTGTTGTCTTTAACAGAACTCTGGACTCGTTGATGAATACATCAGCACACTGTTGACTCTGGACCAGAGCCCCACCTCACTGGCAATGCTGGGGGTGTGTCTAGACTTCTGCACTGCTCAGAAGGACAAAGCTACAATAGAGAAGCACAAGGTTCAACAATATACTTCTCCTGTTCTGTCTCATCTTGTCAATAACTACAGATGTACCATGCTTCTACTTGGACTCTGGGGTCTAGATTTAAATCCATATATGTGTGTGAACTGCTTTCCAGAGCCCCCTCTTGGACCTGTACATAAAGTCAGTCCTCATGAGCAAGACCAAACCATGGCAGCACGTCTTGGAGAAAAGTGGATCTTTGCTCCGTCATGTGTCCCACTCCGACTTCAAGGAGCTGCTTCTCCCCACGCTGCAGAAGACGATGCTCCGCAGTCCAGAGAACGCCATGCAGAGTGAGACAGCACTGAGTGAAAGTTTGATACTCTTGAGGTGGTGATCGTACTCTGGATTAAACTTTGTCTGCTCTTCTTTTCAGCCGTCTCCTGTCTTCTGTCTGCTGTGACTCTGGACCTCAGTCAGTATGCCATGGACATCGGAAAAGCCGTTGCAAGTAAGGCGTTAATCAATGCTCTAAACATTTTGGTCTTAAACCCTCAGGCATAAGTTTAATTTACTACCCTCTTAAGTCACTAAGGACAAAAATGTCCATGACAAAAAACTGATATAAAAATAGAACAGATTAATATTTTTTTCTGCTTTTTTTGCATAAATCTCTTAAACAACTTCAGCCCTGCTCAAAACTACCAAATAATTATCAGGAATTTAACCCTTTAAATACCAGTTTGATTCCATGATTCTGGCATTTAAAAGGTTAAATTCCTGATAATTATTCAATATTTGATAAGAGATTTATGGAAAAAAAGTAGAAAAAAAAAATCAATCTGTTCTATTTCTTAGCAGTTTTTTGTAAGTGGACATGTTTGTCCTTCAGAGGGTAGTAAACATGTTTCACAGTGTTCTATTGATCTATTAAGAAAAATAAAATGTGCATTCCAAAATGTGTCAAGAGAGAGTCTTATGCCATATGTACTAACACAGACAAAATTATGGACAGATGAAGAGGAAACATTTGACCAAATGGACAAAAATGTCCATAATGATGCATGAGGGAGCAGTTTGCAATTGCACTAAAGTATAACGGACCAGCTGGAAAATGATGATTACTGCCAATTTCCACATACGTTTCCACACGTCTGCATCAGCGCCATGAACTACGGCACTGTTTGCTGCCACTCTAGTCAACGCTCCAGTGTCCGTCTCCAGCAGCTCCACTACGCTCTGCTCCGTTTCAAATAGACTCAGAGTCTATTTTTGACGGAGCCCGCTTCAAGTTTGCTTAAAGGTGGACAGAATAGGACGACCCAGATAGGAAGTGAGACCAGGAACCACACTAAGATCCTGTGAATTTCAAAATAAAACACAATAAACTGACTCCCCATTTTGTATTTCCCATCGATTCATCAACATTATGTCAAAACCATGGTGTGACGGGACACAGCACGCACAAAAACTGATTTATTTTACATATTTAAAATACAGACTGAAATTGGCAGTAACTGGTACGGTATGAAAGTGATGCAGACTTAATTTCTGGTTCGTTTTGTGTTTCAGGCCAACTGAAAGCCAATAATCCTCAGCTGATGGAGGAGGCGGTCCAGGCCATGCAGCACCTGGTTCAGCAGTGCAGTGACTCCTCCTCTGTGCAGGACATCGTCACTCACCTCTTCAAGATCCTTGGAGGTGAACCAAACTTTAAATTAAACTAGTGCTGTCAAAGAATTTTTTAAGAGACCGGCTTTATTATGAATTAACCAGGTGGACTTCATCCGTCTGCATGATTGACTATTGGTTATTTTGAATGTAACACACACACACACATCTCTGTACTACAAGGGCCGTCGGCTGTAGTCTTTGCGGTGTGTTCAAGTGCAACTTTTTGACCAAGACGTGAGGTGAGGACACTAGCGGCATTCGTCTCCTCTAGTTCTTTGCCGTCTGCTTGGTGTTTCTAGTCAGGGCCTTTAGGTACAGGTGTAAACACTCCCACGCTTTCGTCTTCCGGCGCGGCTTTCGTCTTCCGTCTTCCGCCACCGCTCTGGGTGGTCGCCTGTTACGCAGCTCCGACCCCCCTCGTTATTGGTTTTTAGTTTATTTTGTTAATATTTACTTTTTGTTGCTGTAACTTCGCGAGTAACTCCAACTCCAAACAGCAAACATGGACATTCTTCTTTTTGGAGTATTGGTGATGTTTTTCTTTCTCTGTGGACTCTTTAAAACTTCCTCGGGAGACCCATTCAGTCATGGCTCCATTGTTTACACCCGTGAACAGCTGGTTGCGCTGTGCCAACCTCGGTTACATCCAGCCGAAAGACCGGACATCCCCGCAGAACTACCGAGGAGGAGAAGGGGATGCAGAGCCGGAGTGAAGTGTCGGGAAAAGAAAAGACGGTACAAACCATCCGTGCCGTCTTTAATTATGGGGAACGTAAGATCTCTCCCTAATAAGATGGAGGAGCTGACGGCACTCACCCGGCTTCAGAGGGAGTACAGGGAGTGTAGCATCATGCAGTTCACAGAGACATGGCTGAATGAACTCACTGCGGACACGCTCGTAACTTTGGACGGCTTCCACCTCGTCAGAGCGGACCGGAGCATGAGGGAGAGCGGTAAGAAGAAAGGCGGGGGAATAGCAATGTATGTGAATGAGAGGTGGTGTAACTCTGGGCACATCACCGTTAAAGAACAGCGCTGCACTAAGGATGTGGAGCTGCTGGCTGTAAGCATTCGGCCATATTATCTGCCTCGGCAGACGCTGCTGCAGCCTGTGAACTCATCCACAGTGTAGTATCTCAGCTACAGACATCGCACCCCCAGTCTCTTCTTCTCATCTCAGGAGACTTTAATCACGCTTCCCTGTCTGCCACTCTCCCTACTTTCACTCAGTATGTTGACTGCCATACCAGGGACAATAAAACTTTGGACTTACTGTATGCAAACAGTGCAGTCCAAGGATGCATACAGATCATCACCCCTCCCCCCCTGGGCCGCTCAGACCACAACCTGGTGAGACTGCAGCCATTTACATACCTATGGTGAAAAAACACCCCCCACAACCAGGTATGTGAAGAAGTGGTCTAAGGAGGCCACTGAGGCGCTGCAGGACTGCTTCGACACCACCGACTGGGAGGTGCTGTGCAGCCCAGATGGGGAGGACATTGACGGTTTAACTCACTGCATCACAGATTACATAAACTTCTGTGTTGAGAACACTGTACCCACCAAAAAAATACAGTGTTTCTCCAACAACAAACCCTGGGTGACCCCTGAGCTGAAAACCCTGCTCAATGAAAAGAGAAGGGTTTTTAGATCTGGAGACAGAGAGGAGCTGAGGAGGGTGCAGAAGGGAACATAAAAATGCAAGAGAAGTCTGGAGGGGCCTGAATAACATCTCAGGTCACAGCAGAGAGGGGCCCTGAAGCAGGAGACAGGGAGTGGGCAAATGAACTGAATCTGTTCTTCAATAGATTTGATTCTGCTCCTAACCCCATCTCCACCCACCAGAGCGCAGACCAGCCTGCTTCTCAGACACTCCATCTGAGTACCCTGAGTACCCTGCCACCCCCCTAAACACTCCATCTGAGTACCCTGAGTATCCTGCCACCCCCCTCAACACTCCATCTGAGTACCCTGAGTACCCTGCCACCCCCCTCAACACTCCATCTGAGTACCCTGAGTACCCTGCCACCCCCCTCAACAGCCCTCTCCTTCTCCTCCTCCTCCTCAGACGACCCCCCAACAACCCCCTCCTCTTCTTCCTCCTCCTACGACGGCCTCTCCATAACAGCTGATCAGGTGAGAAGCCAGCTGAGGAAGATCAAGGCGAGGAAGGCCACAGGTCCCGATGGCATCAGCTCCAGACTCCTGAAGGACTGTGCAGACCAGCTCTGTGAGGTTCTTCTGCACATCTTCAATCTGAGCCTGAGACTGGAGAGGGTACCGACCCTGTGGAAGACTTCCTGCGTGGTGCCAGTCCCAAAGACATCTCACCCCAGGGAGCCTAACCACTTCAGACCTGTGGCCCTCACCTCTCACCTGATGAAGACCATGGAGAGGATCATCCTCAACAACCTCCACCCCCTGGTGACTTCAAATCTGGATCCTCTGCAGTTCGCCTAACAGCCGAACATCGGGGTGGATGACGTCGTCATCTACCTGCTGCAGAGATCCTGGACTCACCTGGAGAACACCGGCAGCACTGTGAGGGTCATGTTCTTTGACTTCTCCAGTGCCTTCAACACCATCCAGCCTGCACTGCTCAGGGGGAAGCTACAGAGGGCGGGAGTGGACTGTCACCTGGCTGCATGGACAACGGACTACCTCACCAACAGACCACAGTACGTGAGGCTTCAGGACTGTTAGTCTGACATGGTGGTCTGCAGTACAGGGGCCCCGCAGGGGACAGTTCTCTCCCCTTTTCTCTTCACCCTGTACACCTCAGACTTCTGCTACAACTCTGGGAGCTGCCACCTGCAGAAGTTCTCCGATGACACAGCCATCGTGGGGTGTGTGTCTAAGGGGAGCGAACAGGAGTACAGGCAGGTCATCATGGACTTTGTCGACTGGAGTGAGCTCAACCACCTTCAGCTCAACGCCAGCAAGACAAAGGAGATGGTGATTGACTTCCGCAGGAAGTCACCCCAGACTGCACCGGTGAACATCCAGGGCTTGGACATCGAGAGGATGGAGATGTACAAATACCTGGGTGTTCACCTCAACAACAAACTGGACTGGTCACACAACACCGACGTCCTGTACAAGAACGGCCAATGTCGACTTCACCTGCTGAGGCGACTGAGGTCCTTTGGAGTGTGCAGGACTCTACTACGGACTTTTTATGACACTGTGGTGGCGTCTGCACTTTTCTATGCAGTGGTCTGCTGGGGAGGAGGGAGCACAGAGAGAGACAGGAAGAGACTGAACAGACTGGTCAGGAGGACCAGTTCTGTCTTGGACTGTCCTCTGGACTCTGTAGAGGAGGTGGGTGAGAGGAGGATGTTAGTGAAGCTGACATCCATCATGGACAACCCCTCTCACCCCCTGCTTGACACTGTGGGGGCCCTGAGCAGCTTCTTCAGCAGCAGACTCAGACACCCACCCTGCAAGACAGAGCGCTACCACAGGTCGTTCATCCCATCTGCCATCAGACTGTTTAATCAGACTCTTTAACAGCATCACCACCTCATGCTACACACTGTGTGTGTTTTCTTAATAACAAGTTACTGTGTAATTTTACATTTACATTATTGTATTTTTTTTACATTATTGTATTTTTATTTATTTAAATGATGTAAATATGTTTGATTTGTTTCTTAACTTCTATTTTTATTTTTTGTAAGTATATTCCCATCCCCTGTTTTCTTGAGCTGCTGTAATGCACAAATTTCCCCCACGGGGGATCAATAAAGTTTATCTTTAGGTTACATAGAGATCTGATGACGTAGGTAAAGGGATGTAAACACTTGAGATCTGTCCACATCTTTAACCCGAGGTGTAAACTTCCTGATTTATTCTGATTGGCTGAAAAAGGTTTTTGTGTCTTTGCAGGCTCTGAGGGGAAGCTCACCGTCGTTGCTCAAAAAATGAGCGTGTTGTCAGGTAAAGGAGCTTTTTTAAACGATATGATCCTCCATGATGTGAGGCTGCAAACAGAGTTCTGTAAACGTGTCTTCTTCTAGGGATCGCAAGCTGCAGCCACCATGCTGTGTCAGGAACTTCGAGCCAGACTCTGAGCTCTGCCGTCACTGTCATGTTCATCCCTTATCTACAACAAGAAGGTATCCTTTCCCTCCCTCTCCTCTCCTGCTCCACATATTTATCAGAACTACATAGTATTTATGTGTTTGTGTCTGAATATGCCGCGTTGTGTTTAGTTCACGAGGGCACCTTGGTTCATGCCGTGTCCGTGCTCGCCCAGTGGAGCGGCCGCCTCACAGTGGAAGTCCCAACTGCTCTGATGGATTGCTTTAAGAAGGCATTCACCCTCAAGACCTCCACCTCTCTGGTTCGAAACGCCTATCTTCAGGCTATGCTGGGGGCCTTCAGAGGTCAGTCACATGAGGGGTGTCAGTCTCTTTGTTTAAATCAGGGGTTCTCAAACTGTTTTAGACCATGGGCCTCTTTCAGGACCCCCCTCATTATCATATCGTTGATAAAGTATTAATACTATGTAATAATGTACTATGTGGTACTTTGCATCGATAGAATTAGGCTACATTTATACTTTCCATGTAAATTCATTTTATAAACTTTGAGAAAATGTTGGCTCCGAGGAGTTTTATGTTAACAGGTTTTTTGTTTTTTTTTATCGTTGCGCAGACATGTCACGATCATATCAAAATTCAAAACTAAAGTGGGCGGGAGTATTGGACAAACTAGCTGATTTAATTGGTGCAAGAGGCTCCAGTTTGTAGATATGCTTTTTCAATGAAATAACACACTTTTACAATTGTTTTTAAATTATTCCGCTGACCCCCAAGCTATGGTTCGTGGACCCCTGGGGGTCCTGGGACCCCACTTTGAGAATCACTGGTTTACGATACACATCCTGTAAATAATGGACTTTACTTATCATGATCTTTTTTACTCGTTAGACCCCCTAAAGACCCTGAGACTAAATACCAGCCGTTATCCTTTCTTGTCTTGTTACAGGGGACACTCTGGCTCAAGCCTCAGACTTCATGCCTCTGCTCCTGCAAACAGTGGAGAAGGCGGTAGCACAAAACTCCCAACATGCTCTGCTTGCAGAAGGCGTGTCGGCGTCTGTGCTGTTGAGCCGACTGGCGCTGCTGGAGACACAGACAGGTGAGGCTGGGGTCAAAGCTGCCCCTCTGTCCTCACTCCTGAAGCCTGCTAACACCTTCACATCAATCTTTTTGTTTGTCTGTTTCTGTTGTCTCTGCAGAGGCGAAGTTTTCTAACTTTTGGAGTCTGATCTTGGATGAGAAGAAGCCACTCTTCACAACAGAGAAGTTCCTCTCCCAGGCCAGCGAGGAAAGTAGGTTCATCTATCTTAACTGACCAAAAAGCTTGTGAGGGTTTTAAAGTTTGTAGAACATTCACTAACCCCTCGTTGTTGTTTCTGTGTGTCCTGTCTTCAGCTCTGCTCACAGTCCTGCTGCTCTGTGAAAGGATCGTCCTCGACCACGCTCATCGACTCAACACCAGCAAGACCCAGTAAATCTTTTCACTTTCAGAGGACTCTGGGCCTCAGACATGAAAGACTTTATTTATATATATATATATATATATATATGCATTTATGATTTATTTATCTCCTTGGAAATTCAGGCTCTTATTGTCAGCTCTGATTTAAAAAAAAAAAAAAAGAAGCCAATATGATCCATGAATCAATGGACTGAAGCGGGCCTGCTCACTGTGTGTGGGGTCACACTCGCTGATATAAGGTGCTCTGTGCTGGGCAACAGCGTACCGGCTTACCTCCGGGTAGTAGAGGAGTGGTCTCTGAGGTGGTTAGCATTAGCGTACTGCACAGGTGTGCTGGGATAGAAAGGGGTAAATGCTTCCTTGTTGTGTCCACATCCTGCCCCTGTAACCACCTCAGAGACCCCTCCACTACTACCTGGAGGTAAGCTGGTCGACTAAACCCCTGTATGTACTTCCCTCACTATGAATTAACGACCTTGTGGGGACAAATAGAGGATTGTATAATAATTATAAAAGCTTACATAAAGGGGATGCATCATGCAACAACAACATGCAATGAAAAAATCAAGTATGTAATTGCACACACTTGCAGAGTTGGGGACTTTATACCCCAGCAGGGCTGCAGATATTCCTCTATAATCCCATTAGAATGTGTATGCTTTATCATTTTTAATATTTGAATACATTCAGATTTTTTTAATGCTAAAATTGAGTAGGCTACTTTTTATCCTTTACGAGAAATAAAGGCAATTTTACTAATTACTACGGCAAACCTTTGTGCCCATTCTGCATGTCATTTTCTTTATCATGAAGCTTTGGCACAGAATAACGCTCACTTGGATGAATGTTTAATATGGACCAATTGGAGTGACGCAGCACGACGCGGCTTGCCGTTTTACCCCCCCCCCACGTTTCTATTTCCCTCATCTGTCGCTCGTGGGAAGGAGGGGGCACAGCACTTAGTTTGTTTTACAACGTGGAGATAACAATGTATTAATAATATCCACATCATGATTTAATTGTTGAGCTTTGACTTCAACAACACCGGAGAAAACCTTTTTTTTTTTCAGCTCTCGTTTATATTCGATTTTTGAATTTCGTTCCTGCAGCCCCAGGCATTGTCTTATTGTGCGATATAAGATTTAAATATTTATAATAAATCTTCTATTGTTTATCAGAAACATTGTCTTACTGTGCGACATGAGATTTTAAAAATGTGTAACGAATCTTCTCTCTTCTGTAGGATGTATCATCACGCCATCGTTGAGGTTCTGCTGTCGCGAAGCTGGCGCGTCAGGAAGCGTGCGCAGCAGACAGTCAGGAAGTTGCTCTCCTCTCTGGGTGGATCAAGTCTAGCCCAGGGCCTTCTGGGAGAACTGCGTGTGGTCATCAACAAACACAAGGTAGGAAGTGACATTAAACACTTTGATCTGCATCTTTAACCCCTCGCTCACCTCGTCTGTCATCAGCTTTTCTTACCCAATTAAGCCCCAAACAATCACCTCTAGAAGAATTTTAAAAATCTATTACATCTATCTCTATTACAAAGAAAATTGGGCAAACTAAGATATTATTATAACCATTTTGTTTTCTTCTTCTGCATTCTATTATTGTTTTGTATAACATTATAAAAAAGTATATTATGTGTAAGAATGATGTAAGAAATGAACTATGTTTGGATTGCCCAATAAACACAGAGTTTTAAGTGAATCATTGATCAGCCTGCCCATACAGGTTTATGTTGTTATCTTCATTATCTCTATCTGTGCTTGAAACTTTCAGATTCTGCCCCAAGACGTCCTGGTGTCGGAGTCTGGAGAGCTGACTGAGCTGGGGCGCAGCTACGTTCCCCCCCGCGCCCTGCTCGATGCTCTGTGTGTCGTCTGTTCTTCTGCCGGCCAAGGGGGCGATCCCAGCGAAGCCGAGAATCTGGCCATGGAGACCCTAATAGTGACTCACCATCCATCCATCGGTAAGAGAACGAGTTGCTCCGAAGGCTGAATTTACTTTCCAATCTTCCCCCCCACAGTCATGCTAACCGTTAGCTCTTTACCACATGCCGGCGTTCTGTGTCTGACCTCGTGTCTGTGGGTGTCCGGCGTCCTAACGTGAGGTCTTATCTACTCTCTTCCAGTTGAAGCTCGCCGTGGTCTCTGGCCTTTTCTTCTCCTCTCCATGAACATTAAAGCTGATGAGTTTATAGAGAAGAATCTGGACACTATTCTGCCACGTCTCCTGGAGGTCAATGCTGACAACAAGGTGGGAAACTAGCATACATTCAGGGAGGGGAGGGGGGGGGATATCACTGCTACCAATGTATTAACCCTCATGCATCATTATGGACATTTTTGTCCATTTGGTCAAATGTTTCCTCTTCATCTGGTCATCATTTTGTCTGTGTTAGTGCATATGGAACACATTTTTGTAAGAAAGTCTCTCGACAAATTTTGGAATGCACATTTTATTTTTTTAAATAGATCAATAGAACTCTGAGAATGTTTACTACCCTCTTAAGTCACTAAGGACAACAATGTCCACTTACAAAAAAACATTTTTGTCCTTAGTGACTTCAGAGGGTAGTAAATTAAACTGATGCCTGAGGGTTAAGCGGTCAATTTTTCCTTCTCAGGCTGTGAAAAATGCAGTCGGCGCCCTCTGTGGCCTTTCCCCTAACAAGCTGTTGCCGCGGGTGATCAGTCACGTCACTGAGGGTCTTGGTAAACCCTCTCTGCTCCAAGTCACCAGGGAGGAATACGCCATCATGCTCACACCTGAGGGGAAACTATACGACGACAGCATCATCCAAAGGTACCACCCAGCCTCTCCTTTCCCTTCTGATCTTTGTGACATCAACATCCATCCACAGACCTTTCATTCTCCTTCTGTCTTTTTCCATCTGCTCGCTTGTAGCGCTCAGAAGGAAAGCACCAAGAAAGCCAACATGAAGCGGGAGAACAAGGCCTACTCTTACAAGGAGCAGATCATTGAACTGGAGTTACAGGAGGTACGGTGGTCCCACCATCGTTTGGGGGGTCATTGTGTGGTGTTTACCTGAACTCATTGTGATGTCTTTCTCACATGGCAGGAGATGAAGAAGAAGAAAGGGATCAAAGAGGAACTGCAGTTAACCAGCAAACAAAAGGAAATAATGCAGAACCAGCTGGAAAAGGAGGCCGCGATCCGCAAGAGACTGCAAGGGGTACGGAGGGAAGGGATTCGAGGGGTCTCTTTCTAAATAAGGAAATGATTGACTAGTCATTATTGAGCTGCTTTATATTTGTTGTTGTCACCAGCTGGATGACGAGTTGCAGAGCTTGCTGGGTCTCCTGGAAGCCACCCTGATTGAGAGACCACCTGAGATCACACGGGAGCTCCCTTTTGTGCTCCAGGCCCTGATCCCCCTGCTGAACTCCCCTCTGGCTGCTCCCCGCGTCCAGCAGCTCTTCTTAGACACAGGAGTGTGCCTCATGCCTAAACACCTTCATCACCTAGGTACATGCTTTTGTCTTTGTGTTTGTGTTTTGTTCCAAGCCCTCACGATCTCATGTGAATGTCGCCTCCTTCTCTTCCAGCCGTGCTCGTGGGACATGTGACTTTACGCCTGCTGAAGCCAGAATGTGAGCTGGACGAGGACTGGGGCCAGGAGGACCTGGACACTGCAGCCCATCGCACAATACTAGTGCTACACAACCTCACCGTCCCACAGAGAGACGCCAAGACTGGAGGTGAGCACTCACTGGCACCTTTCTGTTAGGAAACTGTACTGGGCAATGCAAACTTCTATTTTTCATCTATAAGAAAAGGGAATGAGGGAGCAGATCAGACAGTTATGAGTTCAAGTCCCATATCCAAACTGAAAACGTCTTCATAACCTTAACTAAAAAAATAAACCTGATACTGAACTTAAAGGAGATCTATAATCCTCACTTTCACCTTTAATGATGTCAGTAAAGTCCCCCATGTCAGCCTCTGCCTGAAAAGCTTCATTTCAGCTGCTGTCTCTTTAAGCCCCCCCCCTCCCGCACGTGCCCACTCTCCTCTGATTGGCCGGCTCTGTTTGCAGTTGCAAACAAAGGTGGGATTCGAACCTGGGCCGTAGCCTCCATACATGGAGCACCCCCAGTCGCAGGGAAGTTTGAGTGAGCTTCCAGGTGGGCGTGTCCTACGACTTTGCTGCATGCATTGCTCTGGATTTGGATCAGAATAAATCTGAATCACTAAGGCTACATTAATACTGCGGGCAGGGCTGACCCTAACCCAGTTCTTCTGCACATATGTGACTCAGATCAGATTTATGGCGACCGTTTGAACAGTCTGACCTTTTCAAATCAGAGAACATGACAGCTACTTTACTGACTTTATGTCTTATTTTGAGTCATGTTAGTGAGAAACAGACAGA
Organism: Labrus bergylta; assembly: GCF_963930695.1. NCBI lineage: Eukaryota > Metazoa > Chordata > Actinopteri > Labriformes > Labridae > Labrus > Labrus bergylta. The sequence goes on from NC_089196.1 coordinate 1,290,673, forward strand.
ACACTCGGGGATTTCTCCTGAATGGAGGCGGGGATCGATTATACTTCATGTTCATAAAAAACAAAACAAACTGGACTTTAGGGGTCAAACATGCTTGTGCGCGGTACCGATTGCCTAGTGTGAGTGCGCCCTAGAAAGAAGAACAAAACAGGACTGAAGTGATCCTCGCCCTAGTTTTTGCGGTGTAATTTAGCGAGCAGTTAAGTAATCGCTCTTGTTTTGTCTTGTGTGTGTTTTCTTTGTAGACGACGCTCGACTGTCTGCCCCCGCCTTCTCCTTCTGCTTCCCCCTCCTAAACGTCATGCTCAGAGACTCTTCAGGCAGCACCGAGGAGACTGAGAACCTGATGGCCCGAGCGTTACAAGTGGTCACTGAACACTCCCAGCTCCGGGCCACCACGGAGAGCCATGACCTCACTATAGACGAGGTACTTACACACAGCTGGGACACACTTTGTTCTGTCAGTGACCTGTGAGGAGGGTTGTTCTAGGCGCTCTGTTGTGCTTTAAATAATCGTTCATAGTTACTAAACGGAGCACTCGTCTGTAAGAAGAAACGATGACGGCGTTAGAAGTTACTCACTTTGTTTTCTCGTCTCAGAACGGACCCGAGCTGCTTCCTCGTGTCAACATGCTGCTGCTGCTCACAAGAGTCATCTCCACAGCCACTCCAAGACTCCAGGTACAGTCTGCTGATTTTGAACCTCTTATCTAGTATTTCCTGCTTCAAATTAAGCTCTGAAAAGAAAAGGGTAAACAAACTCTGAAAACAAGGACAGGTTTGTTGGTGTGTTGGTTTATTTTTTTAACGTTGGTAGGTACTCTCATCTTTTATCTTAGTGAGATCAATCATTTCAATAAAAGTTTTTTTTATCAAAGTCTCAGTAAATATGTATCTGATTCATGACTGCACACAGCCTAACTATGGAATCATATTTGTGCCGAAAAAATCAAACAAAACTTCTTAAATTTCAAACAAAAAACCAGACTTTGAGAGAGATATAATCTCACTGAAGCAAAAAAAAATTACATGCAATTAAAATACAAACCGCTCATCTTTAACCCCCCCCCCCCCTACTCTATGTTTCAGGTGTTGGCCGCTCAGTGCCTGACAGCGCTGTGTGCCAGTGCAGGAGGAGGGGTCGGCTGCACAGTGGCAGAGCAGCAAGAGATAGACGTCCTGCTCAGCGCCCTGCTGTCGCCCTGCTTCTCTGTCCGGGACGCCGCCCTCAGGGTGAGTTTGGAATCACGTCATGAGACACGTTTGGTAGAGCTCTGTTCCTGCCACAGAAGAGCATTTTCAATGTTTCTCCACAGATTCAGCTTTGAGAATAAAAACACAGCTTCTGTACCAAGATGAGAGCACTGCTTTGTGATGATGTAGCCTCACATGTATTCCTCTAAGATGTTAACACATGATCTCTCCGTGCTCAGGGACTGTTGGAGATGGAGTTTGCCCTGCCCACTGAGAGCTCGGAGACCACCGGCCTGAGCTTACTGCGCCGGCTTTGGGTTGCCAAGTTTGATGTTGAGGAGGAGGGCCGAGCCTTAGCTGAAAGGTTATTATTACAGGGTTACATTTTCCTTTATTTCCACATGATTGATTTCTAAATATTTCCCTTTCTTACTTTCTCAGACTCTTGGAGTCTCTGAATCTGGAGTTGGTACCTGAGATCTGCTCCCTGCTGATTGGAGATGTCACCCACCATGAAGAAGCAGTCCGCTCTGCAGCAGCTGAAGCTCTGTCGAGCGCTGTTTCCCAGTACAGAGACCAGTCTGCTGCAGTGCTCGGCCAGCTTACTGAGCTCTACCATGAGAAACTCTATGTGAGACTCACTGCACACAGCCTTTAACATGCCTGTCTCTTATGAAACAATGTGAGTCTGATGTGTTTGTATGCCTTCTGTTTTTAAAGAGACCCCCTCCTGTGCTGGATGCTTTGGGCAGAGTCATCTCTGAATCTCCTCCTGACCAATGGGAAGCCAGGTAACTCTCAATAGTTTTACAAGAGCCTTTTGAAGTTGTAATCTCAGGAGTCGAATAGAAAAATCTATATGCTCCATGAATCAACTTCAAACAGCCTAAACATGTGACCAACAAGTCTGAAAGTGTTTGCCCACTTCTATGACACAATACCTTTTAATTTCTGAAGGACGTTTTCACAGTTATTTGTTGCTGTGTCAGTTATCATAAAATCCTGTGTGTAAGACGCACTTTTTATACCTATTTATTAAAGCGGACATATGATGAAAAATCCACTTCTACAGTGTTGTTGAACATATATTTGTGTAACCTGAGTGTCTACTGACCCACAACGTGAAATAAACCCATCCAGTCCTTTGTTTGTGGTCTGCATAAGTCTTACAACACAGAGAAAAATGCTCTGTTTCAAATGTGCTCTCCTTGTGATGTCACAGTGGGATTCTGGTAAAAAAAAAATCACCTCCCCTCCCCTGGTATCTCCACCCATGGACTCCACCCCCAGCCTTGAACAAAACTTTTGAGCAGGTCCTCCATTTTTATTCTCTCTACAGAGGAGTGATGTCTACTGGGAAAACTCAGGGGGGGGGCCTCATTGCATTTAAAGAGACACACACCAAAACGGAGCCTTTTGAGAGAGCTGGTTTATACAGGGTCACAAACCTCCTCTGGTGCTTGATTCATGTTATATTTTGACCAAAGCACAGCACAGATGTTTCATTTAGACCACAGGGGACTGTTTGAAAAGGTGGAGAAGGGGGATAATATGTCCTCTTTAATCTAAAAAGGTGGATGCGTCTTATACACCCATGCGACCAATATACCAGTATAAAATTCTGTGTCTGTATGGGTTTAATTTGTAAAACTCAACAGACATCTACGTTGTTGAAGGCATGTGCAAACTTACATTTTAAGGAATTTTTACACTTTACTTTCATTTCAGCATAAATCTTACTGAACAATTACGGTTTTACTCTGAAGTAAAATACTTTTTTTCTATTTGTTCACAATGATGGGTAAAATATATGAAATGTACGAAGGCTGGGGTCCTCCAAGGAGGCGGCCCGGGTTCGAGTCAGACCTGTGGCTCCTTTCCCGCATGTCACCCCCTACTCTCTCTCTCTCTCTCTGATTTCCCATCTCTATCCACTGTCCTGTTTCTACATTAAAGGCACAAAAAGCCAAAAAGAAAAATCCTTTAAAAAAACATCTTGCGACCCCCCTCTAAGTGTCTCGTGACCATCCAAGGGGTCCCAACCCCCACTTCGGGAAACATTGGTATATTGTTCCGTAAGTAAACCTTGTGGAGTGCTCTTCTAATTGAAAGAGTCCTGTGTTAAAGTTAAAGAGTGATGTGATCATGAATACTGATCCTGTTAAAGTTTTTTAGATTATAGACGCTTCCTTCCTGTCAACTGAAGGCTGTCTTCTTCTTCTTCTTCTTCTTCTTTTTGTTTTTTGTCAGGTGTGGAATCGCTCTGGCGCTGAACAAGCTGTCCCAGTATCTGGATGAATCTCAGGTCACCCCTCTCTTTCTCTTCTTCGTTCCCGATGCACTGAACGATCGCCACCCTGAGGTGCGGCGCTGCATGCTGGATGCCGCCCTCTCTGCTCTTAACACACATGGAAAGGTACTGATCTCGCCTTTTTTTCAGCCAGCTTCTACAGATCACTGCGCATGAACACATAGATGCCTCGTTTACATGTTCATGATTATTTCTCTGTCTGATCCAACAGGATAACGTCAGCTGCCTGCTTCCAGTTTTTGAGGAGTTTCTGAAAAACGCCCCCCAGGACGCCAGCTACGACTCTGTGCGTCAGAGCGTGGTTATTCTCATGGGCTCCTTGGCCAAACATCTGGACAAGAATGACCCCAAGGTCAAGCCCATCGTGGCTAAGCTCATCACTGCCCTCTCCACACCTTCACAGCAGGTATCAAACCTTCTCTGTATTCTTAGAGTTTGAATATTTATACTTTAATGATCCTACTTTACTTAGCGTTAAACTTGCTTTACGATAGTTCCACATGGTGTGTCCTCCCTCGTCAGGTCCAGGAATCTGTTGCGGGTTGTTTACCTCCGTTAGTCCCTGCTATAAAGGAAGACGCTGCAGGAATAGTGAGGAACCTTTTACAGCTGCTGCTGGAGAGCGACAAGTACGCAGAGAGGAAGGGAGCAGCTTACGGACTGGCCGGCCTGGTCAAAGGTCTCGGCATCCTGGCACTCAAACAGCAGGAAATTATGACCACACTGACCGACGCCATCCAGGACAAGAAGAACTTCAGACGGAGAGAAGGTCAGTTTACATTTCTATGAATCTTTCCAGTGTCCTTCACTGGCACTCAATTATCCAACAATACTAATACAGAAACAACTCCCGTCTCTCGTCTCTGTGCAGGAGCTCTGTTTGCCTTTGAGATGCTGTGCAACATGCTGGGGAAGCTGTTTGAGCCTTACGTGGTTCACGTGCTGCCACACCTCTTGCTCTGCTTTGGAGACGGGAATCAGTACGTCAGAGAGGTGAGGCCGATATCACCCCTGAACCCTGAACCTTTTCTGCATTCAAATCTTCATTTGCTCAAACTCAGTCTTGCACTTCAGGAGGATTTTGTCTTGCATGTTCTGGATGTGCTGGATCTAAATGTCCTTCATTAGAATGCGAGGTCTTTCTGCATTGTCCACAGTTTGGACTGCATGTTAATACTGTGTTTAAGGTATTAAATGGACTTGCCCCCACCTACCTCTCAGAACTCCTGTCCCCATATTAGCTGGTGAGAGATCTTAGGTCATCAGCACAAACCTTCTGTCACTGCCTAGATCCAGGACAAGGTGCAATGGGGATCGGGCTTTTTCTATTGCAGGACCAAAACTATGGAACTCTTTGCCCTCAGACATCCGTCTCTCTGACTATTAAAACTCGCCTTAAGACATATTTATACTCAATTGCCTTTAAAGGCTTTATATGTGATTTTTCACACTTGAATGTAATATAAATCAAGTATATCCTCTGAAAATAACTCTGTGAGTCATGACTGTCTACAATGGGTGTAACACCCGAGTCCCACTGTCTGTGATGTTTTCAGAGTTTTCAGAGTCCTATCTTCACTTTGTTTACATTGCCAGGACGGCCGGCTGACTCCTCCCCTCGCGAATAAAAGTTGTTTAATTGAGGGACTAGAGAAAAGAAGAATAACATACTGTACTCACTGCTTAACTGTGTTTCTAGATCACGCTCATTTCAGGTAAATTTACATGCAGTGTGAAGATACAAGCATAATAAAGATCGCTAGCATTAGCATGCTAACACAACAATGCAGCGCAAGTTGTTTTGGTTTCATGCTGGTGCTCAAGGGCGACATCTGCTGGATCAAAAAATCACATATAAAGCCTTTAATGTTCAGTAATCGTCAAGCACAAAAACCCATAGCTCTGTTATTCTTGTGTTACACTGGACTTAACTGTCACTTCTTATTTTCTTTTTGTATGGTTGTTGTTCTTGTCTGTTAAATTCTAATGCTTTGTTTTCTGCAATGTTCAGCACTTTGGATCAACTATGTTGTGTTTAAAGTGCTATATAAATAATGTTGAGTTATTCATGCAAAAGGTTCAGACATTTAATAAAAGAAATAACAATCACACAAAGACTTTGCATCTTCTTGCAAAAGGCTGCAGACGACTGCGCCAAGGCTGTGATGAGAAACCTGAGTGCCCATGGAGTTAAACTGGTGCTCCCCTCCCTGCTGGTGGCCCTGGAGGAGGAGTCCTGGAGAACTAAAGCAGGTGAGGAGCCTTCCTCCTGAGAGGATGCATCTTTTGCACATTACCTATAATATCTAGATGCATCGTCTGTCCCTGCTCGATGACACCCCTCTCTCCTCCAGGCTCAGTGGAGTTGCTCGGTGCCATGGCGTTCTGTGCTCCCAAGCAGTTGTCCTCCTGCCTGCCCAGCATCGTTCCCAAGCTGACTGAAGTGCTGACCGACTCCCACGTGAAGGTGCAGAAGGCCGGCCAGCAGGCCCTCCGACTCATCGGCTCTGTTATCCGCAACCCTGAAATCTTGGGTAAGTGACTGAAGCCTGTCTTAACCCTGCTGTCAGCGAACCTCCTGGGTGGTTTGGTTACAAGTGAACGTCTTGTAAACACACTCAGGACGGATTGAAATCCAGTCAGTCAGGCTACGTTTGGACGTATTAAAGGACCGTTTCCATAGCAACAATCACATGATGATGTAAAGGACCATTCACCTCTAACAGTTGAGTCAATGTTTTTCTACAGTTACAGTGAATATATATATATATATATATATATATATATATATATATTTTTTTTTCTTTCAACATATTTTTATTAAAGCAAGTTCAAGACATACAGTGGAATTGGGATGCCGTCAACATTTTTCTTTTTTCCCCCCGAAACATTCAAAAACCCAGTATCACTTCTCCCTATAAACAACCCTCCCAGTCCAACAAATAGACCTCTTAGTTCTAAAGTGCAAGAGTGGAAAACTCACAAAATAAAATACAATAACTAAATAAAAATAAATAGATAAGCGTAAAAAAATAAAAGTACATCAATCAATCGTCATTTGTACTGTGCCTAGTCATAACAAGTGTTATCTCGAGACGCTTTACAAAAGACCATATTGTTGTCCACACTTCCTCGCCGCTGAGGTGGAGGTCGGAGCAGGCCGTGCATGAAGGAGGATGGCGGTGGTTTAGGGGACGACCCAGTCTGATGGTGGAGGCTGGTCGTCAGGCGGTGGTGTCTGATCAGGTTTATGAACTAATACTCAAAAAGGTAGCATACGTTATAAATAACCACATGCAGTACGTCTACCTGTGAAGCCTCACATGACTGATGCATCAAAAACGAGTATTTTGACACGGTGCATTTGTTCCTCTCTCAGCCATCACCCCCATCCTGCTGGATGCTCTCACTGATCCGTCCAGGAGGACTCAGACATGTCTGCAGACGCTGCTGGACACTAAGTTTGTACACTTCATCGACGCCCCCTCTCTGGCCCTGATCATGCCCATCGTCCAGAGAGCCTTCCAGGATCGCTCCACCGACACTCGTAAGATGGCCGCTCAGATCATCGGCAACATGTACTCCCTGACTGACCAGAAGGTACACATCACTTTACCACTCCATGAGTCCTTTAAACCACTGCAGTGTGAAGGCGTATTTGTTGTGTGAGATGTGATTTCCTGTTGCTCTCTATAGGATCTGTCACCTTACCTACCAAGTGTCATTCCTGGACTGAAGGCCTCCCTGTTGGACCCGGTGCCTGAGGTGTGTCAAATCATCGACACAGTACTTCAGTATTTAGTGTTGTGTCTTTGAATGGTAGCTGAAGTTACTCTTCTTCCTCTCCTCTTCAGGTACGTACGGTTTCAGCCAAAGCCCTGGGCGCCATGGTGAAGGGGATGGGTGAATCCTGCTTTGACGACCTGCTGCCGTGGCTCATGGAGACCTTGGCGTCTGAACAGAGCTCTGTAGACCGCTCCGGAGCTGCACAAGGTCGGTGCTCTTACACTCTGCCCCTGCACTGTTTCTGAGTCGTAATCATGTGACTTCATTTATTTTAATATATATTTATTAAGATTTATTTTTGTGCCTTTTAATGGAGAGATGAGTCAGAAATCAGGGAGAGAGAGAGAGTAGGGAAAGGAACCACAGGTGGGACACGAACCTGGGCCGCCCGCTTTGAGGACCATAAAACGTCCTAAAACCCTTAAGTTAGCATTGTAGCGTCATGGAGTCTAATGTCTAAAAGTCAATGTGGATTTTGAATGGGTTTGTGGTTAGACGCCTGAAATAAGGTCTGTGGTTAACACAAGCTGAAGAGATGTTGGTGTTTTGTTAGACCACATTAACTACGTTAGGTTGTGAATTTTGAAGTTTTTACACGTCTTTAAAAAGGCGGTTGCTAAGTGGCTAAATGTGACTACAGTGGTTGTCGGGGACATTAAACATCATCACACTGGACACAGAGGTCGGGAACTCTCTCACTAGTCGGAGATGTCTCCTGTAGGTTTAATCTTTAGGTTAAGGTGAATATTATGTTAGTAAACTATTTATAAAGCTATGTGGATTAGTTTATCAGAGATCATCTGAAACATAACGCTAGTGACGTCACAATCATCCGACCGTGGTGTAGCTAGCTTTAGCATAACATTAGCTTTTTACTTCTGTCGCCTACGCTTCAGAAACGTATGTTTGTCACAGAGCTTATTTTCTGAAATGATCCAAAATCCAATGAAAAAATCCCATCGGAGAATTCTCAACAGACCCCATGGAGATGCTACTTCCTGGTTGGCCTATAATAAACACGTCATATGGTTTTTTCTCTGTAGCCTCCATACATGGGGCGTGCTCACTAACCACTGAGCCACCATCGCCACCATGTGACTTAATTCATGACGTGTGTTTTGTGTCTTTAGGTCTGGCTGAAGTGATGGCCGGACTGGGAGTTGAGAAGTTAGACAAGCTGATGCCAGACGTCGTACAAACAGCCAGCAAGGTGGACATCGCGTCCCACGTCAGAGACGGCTACATCATGATGTTCATCTACCTGCCGCTGACCTTTGGAGACAGGTTCACTCCCTATGTCGGGCCGATCATCCCCTGCATCCTCAAGGTATCATAAGGAATGTTTTAGATTTATTCTCTGAATGTCTGCATGAAGGATCTCAAACACCCACTGCTCCTCCGTCTCTGCATTGTCCACCAGGCTCTGGCCGATGAGAATGAATATGTGAGAGACACCGCGCTCCGAGCAGGCCAGCGAATCATCAGCATGTATGCTGAGACCGCCATTGCGCTGCTGCTTCCCGAGCTGGAGCAGGGTCTGTTTGACGACCTGTGGAGGATCAGGTCAGAATGAAACACACATCATCAGAACATCAGGGAGATGATAATAAAGGTCTGTTATATATTGACCAGGTGTTCATGTCGTCGTTTCTCTGCAGGTTCAGCTCAGTGCAGCTGCTCGGAGATCTGTTGTTCCACATCTCTGGAGTGACCGGGAAGATGACCACGGAGACGGCATCTGAGGACGACAACTTTGGAACGGCTCAATCCAATAAGGCATGAGGACATTTCTCTTCTTCAATACAAGAAGTTTTGTTTCTTTACTCACCAAAGCTTTCAGAGATAGGTTTGTTGTTGACCTTTAACCTTTACTCCACCAGGCAATCATCGGGGCTCTTGGCGGTGAGCGGCGTAACCGGGTCCTGTCCGGTCTCTATATGGGCCGTTCAGACACTCAGCTGGTGGTCCGACAAGCTTCCCTCCATGTGTGGAAGATAGTCGTGTCCAACACACCCAGAACTCTCCGAGAGATCCTCCCGACCCTCTTCAGTCTGCTGCTGGGCTTCTTGGCTTCCAACTGTCCCGACAAGAGAACGGTAACCCTCATCATCAGCACGTGTAAAGTCCGTTCTGTTTAACTGACCCCACAGCGTCACCGTCTACAGAGCTCTTCTTTTGTGTGATTTAGATCGCTGCCAGGACGCTGGGTGATCTGGTCCGAAAGCTAGGAGAGAAGATTCTTCCTGAGATCATCCCCATCCTGGAGGAGGGGCTGCGCTCTGAGAAGAGTGACGAGAGGCAGGGAGTCTGCATCGGCCTCAGCGAGATCATGAAGTCCACCAGCAAAGACGCGGTGAGCCGAGAAAATCATGTAGTAACTCACAGAAACATGCAGTAACACATGAATAACTTACAGATCACAGTCGTGAAGTAAGAGATGATCAACACTCTGTTCAGTTGTGTTTTATAGACTTCTTTAGAGGAGCACATTACTTATATCCAACCTGTCAGCAGGAACTTTAGTCTACTCTCCTTCAACAAACAATTTTCAGATTCTTCACCTGATTTTTAGCAGCCTTCAAACCTCAGGAAAAAAAACAGTGAGATGTATAGTGAGTGAAATGATAAAGGTGTCTTACTATCTGATCAGACATTAAGGAAACATGCTATGTTGAAGTGCTGGCTTCTCTGACAACAATGCAGCAGCCAGTATGTCCTCCTTCTAACTTTAGATTCTGCTCCTGAATGCTCTGGATTTGTTTGGACCAGAGAAGGTAGGCGCTTTTAAGGCACCCCCCACACGGCCGTTTTGGATGCCCCTCTGTTTGTCAGATATGAAAGCAGTTATCAGGTCAAACCAATAGGTGTTGCAGTGATGGAAGCGGGCAAGAGAAGTGATTGTACCCGACCTAAAAAGCCTCTGCATGTTTCTAATAAGCTCCACACAAGTCATGAACACACACATGCAGAAACAGGATCCTATGGACATGCATGGAGAGAAGCCAGAGTGACGGAGCAGCTCACAGCGGGCGCTCCTGAACTGATGGTGGGGAGGGAGTTTGGTGCCTTGCTCAGGGGCACCTCGGCAGTGCTCAGGAGGTGATCTGGCACCTCTCCAGCTACCAGACCAAATTCCATATTTGGTCCGCACCGGGACTTGAACCGGCGACCCTCCGGTTCCCAACCTAAGTCCCTACAGACTGAGTTACTGCCGCCCAGAAGATGCTTTTGAAAAATGGAGAGAGGTTAGAACACAGAAAGGTTTACAGACCCATGCAGAGCTGGATAAACACTGAAGCCACCACATGGCAACCTGTGTGAGCATCCACTCTAGAGAGGAGGGGGGGAGACAGCTCTCTACAATGTTTAGAATTTAGACTGCAGTACCCACTTTAACCACTAGGTGTCAGAGTTACATATCAAGAATCAAATGTTTGCTGCAATTACAGTAAAATGAATGAATATCAAGGTTCAAAATGTAATGAAACTTTACACTTTCTGTATTTTAAGTGATTGTCACAAATGAGTGTTCAGGGAGTCCTGGTGACATATTGAGGAGGATGAGACATCAATCAATCTTTATTTGCACAGCGCCGATTCACAACACACGCTTTGAATCTAAACAGTAACCTGGTGCATGTCCATCTCTCCTTACTTTCTGTAAGTCATTATGTAATGAGAGTGGATCCCAAATATATTGTCACGAGTCCTTGTTCCAGCAGGAAGATGAGATTGAGTTTAGAAAACTTTCATAAAAACAGAAACATAAACCATGAACAATAGCATAGAAACATTTCTGTTTGATAATCGAGGATCATCATTTGTGGTTTTCTTTGAAATCGATGAAACATTAACCTCTTGGTGTTGTTGTGTAGGTGCTGGTCTTCTCAGAGTCCCTGGTCCCAACAGTGAGGAAGGCTCTCTGCGACCCTCTGGAGGAGGTCCGAGAGGCTGCAGCCAAAACCTTTGAGCAGCTGCACGCCACAATCGGCCACCAGGCGCTGGACGACATCCTGCCGACGCTGCTCAAACAGCTGGTGAGGAAACAGAGACACGACTTCACTTTAAAGTTTCTAATGGAGATGTTATAAACACTAACACTGAATGTGTCTCCAGGATGACGAGGACACGGCAGAGTTTGCCTTGGACGGTCTGAAGCAGGTCATGGCGGTGAAGAGTCGCTCTGTGCTGCCTTACTTAGTGCCAAAGGTGAAAGGTCACAGTCCCCATCTCAGTACTTTCACAACGTTAACAGTGTTTGATTATGTTGCTGTGTTTGACTAAAGTGAACGTCTTCTCTGGTTTTAACAGCTGACGGCTCCTCCTGTGAACACCCGTGTGTTGGCGTTCTTGTCGGCGGTGGCGGGCGATGCTCTGACACGCCACCTCGGGGTCATCCTGCCCGCCATACTCTCCTCCCTGAAAGAAAAGCTGGGATCGGAGGATGAAGCCCAGGTAACGACGGCAGAGCTGCTCTGAAGCCTTTTATTATAGTTTCATTTTACAGATCACACCGTAATCGATAAACGTTCTGCCCTTGCTTCAGGAACTGTGCAGCTGTCAAACTGTGATCCTCTCCGTGGAGGACGAGGTCGGCCAGCGGATCATCATAGATGACCTGCTGGAGGCCGCACGAGGCCCCGACCCTGGCCTCAGACAGGCCGCCGTCACCATCCTCAACGGCTACTTCGCCCGCACTCGCCTGGACTACAGCGCTCACACTCGCACGCTGCTGTCGGGGCTGATCCGCCTTCTGAATGACTCCAACCCGGACGTCCTGGTTCAGAGCTGGGACACCATCAACTCCATCACCAAGGTATGTTGATAAGACGAGAGCTTTTAACCCTCAGACATCAGGCCTCAGTAATTATCAGGAATCTAACCCTTTAAATGCCAGTTTGATTACATGATTCTGGCATTTAAAGGGTTAAATTCCTGATAATTATTCAATATTTGATAGTTTTGAGCAGGGCTGGAGTTGTTTAAGAGATTTATGCAGAAATAAGTAGAAAGAAATATCAATCTGTTCTATTTTTATATCAGTTTTTTTGTAAGTGGACATTGTTGTCCTTAGTGACTTCAGAGGGAAGTAAACATGTTTCTCAGTGTTCTATTGATCTAATTAAAAAAAAAAGAAAATGTGCATTCCAAAATGTGTCAAGAGAGAGACTTTCTTACAAAAATGTGTTCCATATGCACTAACACAGACAAAATGATGACCAGATGAAGAGGAAACATTTGACCAAATGGACAAAAATGTCCATAATGATGCATGAAGGTTAACACTTTCATCAAGAAGAGAATGTGACCTGATGATGTTTTCTTTCTGGGTGTGTAGAAACTGGATGCCAGCAGCCAGCTGGCTCTGATTGATGACCTGCATCGAGACATCAGATCAGTAGCTGCAGACGTGAAGGGTCAGCACCTGCCTGGATTCTGTCTGCCCAAAAAGGTAAGAAGGCTCCTTCTGACATCAACACTTTATCAACCTTAAATACATGTAGATGATGTCCAGCTTTCACTGAATTGTCACGTCTTCTGAGCTACTTTAAATAAGTTCTGACCATGCAAGGGACGGAGGCATAATATGTGACTGTACTTATTACTCACTATTTAAAGAAACATCAGACTCCAGTTGTTTTCTCCTCCTTCTCTCCCTCACATCTTCGACCAAACAGGAATGAGGTTAATCCGGATTTATCTGCAATTCTTGAATTTTCCAACCTGAAAACTTGACCCACAATCTGTCTTTATCTGTGGAAGTGTTTCAGCACACACAGACTACAGCTGGGCCGCTCGTCCAGGTAGCATAAGTTCAAGATTTGAGAAAGGCTTTTTTTTTAATGTCCTCGTACAATAACCCTTTTAGATCAATGAACCAGTGGGCTGTGTGCACTTTGCTCTCTAACACTTAACATCTTCACATGTTCATTTTAAACGCACAGTATGTAAACCCCACCACCAGGGGGCTCTCAATCAAAACAATAACAACAGAGACAGCAGCCTCCACCATCAGTGTGTGAATGTGTAGGTGTGACCTGCCAGGTAAAAGCACTTTGAGTAGTCAGAAGACTACAAAAGTAAAGTCCATTTTCCATTCACCATTGCAAATTATTGCATTTAGAAAGATCTTAATTTAAAGGCACATCTGTCGATTTCTTTTTTGGTGTTTGGGACGAGGCAGGAAGGTTGCTGGGTGTGTCTGAGAGGAGATCTTCTGTGATTATGATAAAATGTTAAACAATAGCTGGCAGACAGATATTTTTCCTCCTTCAACTGTTTATTATGACAAATATCACAAACATCCGGAATGAGTTTCTGTGTTGTTCACACGAGGAAACTGTTCATCTTTTATTTCTTAATACTTGTGACTGCTTTGAGGACTACAAACAATGTAAACCTAAGAAGTCCAGCTGCACCTCAGCCAGTGAAAAACCTTTGATTAGTTAGAAATATGATCATTATCTACTGATGTTAATATCCCTTCTATGTCAGAGGATCAACATGTGAGGATTCACTGCTGCTCACTTCTTTACTTTGTCATCATTTGGATGTTCAAACTTCAAGTAGCTCCATGCTTCATGTTTCTGATTTCTCTTTCCTCAGGGTGTGACCTGCATCCTGCCTGTGCTCAGGGAAGGTGTCCTCACTGGTAGTCCAGAGCAGAAGGAAGAGGCTGCTAAAGCATTAGGAGGGGTGATTAAACTGACCTCCCCTGAGGCACTGCGGCCCTCGGTGGTGAACATCACAGGACCACTCATCCGCATATTGGGAGACCGATTTGCCTGGACAGTCAAGACGGCTCTGTTGGAGACTCTCACCCTGCTGCTTGCAAAGGTCTGAATCTGTTTAATGATGGGTAATGAGACATGGGATGAACACATTGACTCACCTCTGGATTGTGTTCCTCCACCAGGTGGGCATTGCCCTGAAGCCCTTCCTGCCTCAGCTGCAGACGACCTTCTTGAAAGCTCTGCAGGACTCGAGCCGCGCCGTCAGGCTGAGGGCCGCCGAGGCTCTCGGTCAGCTGGTGTCCATTCACTCTAAGGTGGACCCGCTCTTCACCGAGCAGCTCGCTGCCATCCGCAATGCTGAGGACTCCGGAGTCAGGTGAGCTCTCACTCAGCATTTTATTTATTTATTTATGGTGTAATCTCTCACTCAACACTTATTTATTTATTTATGGTGTGATCTCTCACTCAACACTTATTTATTTATTTATGGTGTGATCTCTCACTCAACATTTATTTATTTATTTATGGTGTGATCTCTCACTCAACATTTATTTATTTATTTATGGTGTGATCTCTTACTCAACATTTATTTATTTATGGTGTGATCTCTCACTCAACATTTATTTATTTATGGTGTGATCTCTCACTCAACATTTATTCATTTATTTATGGTGTGATCTCTCACTCAGCATTTATTTATTTATTTATGGTGTGATCTCTCACTCAACATTTATTTATTTATGGTGTGATCTCTCACTCAACATTTAACTAAACTGTACTTAAGTAGGTGTTCTGTCCTTTGATGCTCTAATTCAACTATTTACAGCAAAGGAATGAATCTGCTTTTGACATCACAGGACCCAATAAGACAACTCCCTTTTCACTCCACCTTACTGGAGGAGAATGGTGGGTGAGAGTGGCTAATCATTCAAACACTCAAAGCTTGATCCAGAAGATGACTGGACTTAGTTGAAGTTCTTGGTCCAGTCGTTTGCAAGCCTGCTGCAGCTCATTCTTCCTGGATATTAATGAATTTATTAAAGTTATAAAAACCTCTGCTATCAATGGCTTCCTTGGCACCTGTTTCAAACCCGCATTCTCCTCTTGTCTGCATGTGAACCTAACTGTCTGTGAAGGAGTGTCAGGTGACGCTGAAGAATCTGGACCTGGAGGTGATTCTGTGGCGGGTTATACATTTGAGAAGGGGTTGTTTTGGTGTATAATCCAGGATTCCCACTCGTCCTGGAAAATCTGGAAAACCTGGAAAACAGTTGACTACTTTTTCCAGTACTGGAAAACACCTGGAAAATGACAGAAAAAGTCAAATGTCCTGGAAAATTATTCCAACACTCTCCTACAGAGTTGGACATTTTCACCACCACACGTTAATAAAAGTATCTATTTGTTACATAATCCACAACGCAGATTGACTCGAATTCTATAGATAATGTAATGGCTCCGCCTCCCCCTCGTGTCAAAAGCTATTTATTTAAAATAATATCTGGAAAAGAGTGGGAACCCTGATAATCCCCTTCATTCCTTGATGCATTGAATGGCTGAATACGTCTCTCAGTTTGTTTCTGATGTGTCCTTTGGGTGGACAAGGCTCTGTCTTAATGTGATCAATGGTTTGAATTGAGCTTAAGCACGTTACAGGATAACTTTGCCTAGTGTGACCCCACCTTAACTGTCATCCTGCGTGGCGATTTCTGTTGTGTTCAGCAAAGTTCAGTTTCTGTGCAGCTGTGTCTTTTAATCCCGTCTGTTTTCACTTGGTGGAGTTTACTCTTCTACTAGCTACAGTAGTCGAGCTCTCAGCCTTCGCTCAAAGTTGTGATGTTCAGACCCTCGTCCCTCGACTCACTCGAGTGGTTTCTGAACCGTCCTCTTTCCCTCTGCCCTTTACGGCACATTTTGAGCCATACCATGTCAGGTTCTTAATTCTTACAACCCTGAATCCTGTAAATAGTGCAAGTAGCTTCTGGTCCACACAACCATTAGCATACTAGCTCTGTCGACCAGTCAGTTAGGTACTGAAGAAACCTGAATGTTGAATCATCAAGATGAGTTTTCAGACAATGATTGTGAAAACATTTGTTTATATTCCTG
Organism: Labrus bergylta; assembly: GCF_963930695.1. Lineage (NCBI taxonomy): Eukaryota > Metazoa > Chordata > Actinopteri > Labriformes > Labridae > Labrus > Labrus bergylta. The sequence continues at coordinate 1,306,807 of NC_089196.1, forward strand.
TGAATCCTGGAACCAATTAAGACCCCCTTGTCAGGATCAGGGGTCCTGACACGGGGTCCCAAGAGGACACGCTGAAGAAAAGATAACACATACCTTTATTATTACTTTATTGATGTTTTTAAAGTTTGCATTGTCCTCTTCAAACCTGTGAGGGTCCTCCAGGTGGAGCAGTCTGAAAACAACCTTCTGTCTTTGGTTAAATTACTCACACCTCTATCCTGTGAGGAGAGGATGTGACAACGTGCCACCTCAGACACAGAGGTGTGGCAACAGGATGCATTCATGATGTTTGCTCTTTGTCAAACTACTGATGATTAGCTTCAGTCCTGAGAGGATCAATGGAAGCGAGGCTCCATGTGTGAAATGAGAGAAGCCCATCACAAAGGAGGACACTGCTGAGTTGATCCACTTTAAATTGTCCCACTGAGATCACATCTTTGTCCCGTTTTAAATCAGCACATGAAACAGACTGAACATCAGTGTTGCTTTATTCTTTAAAATCAGTATTAAGCTACAAACTAAATCAAATGGAGTGTGCTTGCTGCATTTTTAAATACTGTTTAAATGATGCTTTGTGTTTTTACTTCATGCTCGACTGTGTTCTGATTCCCCACAGAGAGACCATGCTCCAGGCTTTAAGGTTTGTCATCCAGGGGGCCGGGGCCAAGGTGGACCCAGCCATCCGCAAGACCATCACCCCCACATTACTGGGCATGCTGGGACATGACGAGGTATGAGAGGAGGAGCTACTAGAAGATGTTCTTTAAAACTCAAAGCCCTGATGGCTGCTGAATGCATGACGTGATGACTCACAAATAAAAAGTATTTCACACATGGAGCAATTTCACAGAGCGGTGTTCATCACAGTCGTTTCCTCAGAGCAGAAAAACGGAAGTCAAGTAGAGAGGATGTGGTTTTATGAAGAGTTTGAAACCTTTATGAACCTGTCTTCTGTCTGCCTGTGTGTGTGCGTGTGCGTGTGCGTGTGTGTAGGATGCAACACGTATGGCGTCGGCTGGCTGTATCGGTGAGCTGTCTGCCTTCCTGTCAGAAGAGGAGCTGAAGACTTTGTTACTTCAGCACGTCTTGGGTCGGTATATCACATATGACATCATCTCTTATTTAATGTCCTTTATGTTGTGGTTCATCACAGACGTTACATCGATGTTGATGAAACGTTATGCAGTACAGACGTCCATCATCACAGTATCATGGACGTGTGACTCTGACTAACATGTCTTCTTGCCCTTCAGCGGACGTGTCCGGTGTCGACTGGATGGTACGTCATGGCCGCAGCTTGGCACTGGCCATAGCTGTGAAATGTGCTCCTGAGAAGCTGTGTGGGAAGGACTACTGTGACACGGTGATGGAGAGCGTGTTGGCTAATGCCACCGCTGACCGGGTGAGGAGAACATCTGAGCAGCTCTCGCGTCTGTACAAAGATATCGCTCACATCTGTGGAGAACTGGTCACTCGTGCTTCGATGCATATCGTGTACAAAGTGACCTTTAATGATGGAGTTGGATTCATATGGTTTGAATGTAACTTTAAGGCCCTGTGTCCACCTTCAGTTTTTGCTGTACAGTAAAGCGCTGGCTGTGCACTAAGGAGCAGTGTCGTCCTGTCTCTATGACAACAGTCTGTGGACAACAGCCGCTGTATGACCGTCACTGCTCTGTTACTTTTTAATGCATGTTTTGATAAATCATTTTTACTCCAGCAGACACGGAGCAAATAGTATGTGGGTACAAGACACGATCCATACGGGGAATGTCACACATTTGGAAAAGAGCTCCGGTTACATAAACAGCGCCTTTCCTTAAAAATTTAAAGATTTTCAACTTAAGGGGTCAGAGCGGCCGCAAAAAAAAAAGGTGGGGCGCTTGGAAAAAAGACGCTGGGTGCTGCGCTTTTTTCCCCATGCATCGTCTGCTGCTTCAAACTCTCTACTCATTGAGAACAATTGAGAAAAGACGCTGGTGCTACAAACCAGTTGGACACGGGGCCTAATGTTACCAGGCAACCAGAGGAAGTTCAAGGAAGTCCCTACTTCTAGGATGTAGTAGAATTAAAGAAAAACAAAGGACTGAATGGGTTTATTTCACATTTTGTGGGTCAGTAGACACTCCGGTTACCCAAATATATGTTCAAGAACACTGTAGAAGTGGATTTTTCAGAATGTGTCCCCTTTAATACAGGATTTAACAAATACTGAGAAAGTATAAATATCTTTATTTTCTGTCCATATAACAACGACCTCTTATGTCTTATACTGTTCCATCACTTGCACTTACACATCCGATGCTTTTGCCCTCACATGGGGCGGCTGTGGCTCAGAGGTAGAGTCCGTCATCTCTCAACCAAAAGGTTGGGGGTTCAATCCCCAGCTCCTGCAGCCACATGTTGATGTGTTCTTGGGCAAGACACTTAACCCAAAGTTGCTTCTGCGTATGAATTGATGAGTTAATACTGATGGACATTTCTGCTCTCCTTACAGATTCCCATAGCGACCAGTGGGATCAGAGCGATGGGATACCTGATGAGGCATCATCTCCAAACTGAAGGAGGCAGCAGTGTTTCCCAGCGCACCATCACACAGTTTGTCAAGGTAGAGGCTCCAAAACATCCACTAATGCTGCCTCCAAGTATAGGTGGTGTCATACCAGTGGTTTGTATAAGAACAACTAGACAGAGCAGTAAATAAAGACTTAAAGGCCAAAACAATGTGTGGAAAGGAAATAAAGAAAACAGTGATGAGTACCTACAGGGTCAGACACTCGTTTGTTCCTCAACCTGCGACTGAGACGGATCGTTGAAAGTTCAGAAAGGCGACTGTGTTTACATCAAGACTTCAGCGTAGATTACAGAACAATGAAAAACAGAGTGTGTGGTACCTGATCAGTATTTATAATCTGTACCAGGTGAACTGAAGTTCCTCATATTCTTATCTTCAAATGAAATGTGTCAATAAAGAAAACACATGAGGTTGTAGGTGGTCTGGAGGTTTTACTGACCACCACAGTGAACGTTCACTCTGAGATTTACAGGAGCTCATTTCATTAAGTGGGGACTTGCTTTGACAGTTGGGTTCTGTATATTGATGTCGCTTGTCTGTGTGACCACGCAGTGTCTTCAGAATCAGTCGAGTGACATCAGACTGGTGTCGGAGCGGGTGCTGTGGTGGGTTTTCAAAGACCCAGCTACGCCCTCCATGGAGGCCAGTCTCATCAAGCCCCTGCTGAAGAGTCTGCTGGACAACACCAAGGACAAGAACACCAGCGTCAGAGCTCAGAGTGAACACACCATAGTGAACCTGCTGCGGCTCCGCCAGGGAGAGGAAACTATGCAGGTGAGACTGCACACTTTCTAAAAACCACAAATACAACACTCACTGGGGCGGCTGTGGCTCAGGTGGTAGAGTCGTCGTCTCTCATCTGGAAGGTTGTTAACCCCTAGTTACTCCAGCTGCTTCATCAGCGGTGTATGAATGGATGAGTTAACACTGATGGACTCTTTACTCAGCAGCCTCTACCATCAGTGTGTGAATGTGTATGAATGGATGAGTTAATACTGATGGACTCTTTACTCAGCAGCCTCTACCATCAGTGTGTGAATGTGTATGAATGGATGAGTTAATACTGATGGACTCTTTACTCAGCAGCCTCTACCATCAGTGTGTGAATGTGTAGGTGTTACCTGAGGTGTAAAAGAGCTTTGAGGAGTCAGAAGACTAGAAAAGAACAATGTAAGTCAATTTACCTTACTCTGTCTGTTCTTCTCCAGAGTATTTCTGCCATTCTGGACTCTGCTAGCAACGACCTGCTGTCTGAGTGTCATCGGCGCTCCTTGAAGAAAATCTCCAGCCAGCCAGACTCCAATGAAGAGATAGACGACACCATCCTAACGTGATGGAGCGGGGTGGAGACATGAAATGATTTTGTAGATCCCCAGATACATGCTACACACGCCTGTGTTGCCTTTACTGGACCATGGCTGAAATGGGCTTTCCCACGTATATCACCAAACAAATACCTTTGTTGTTGTTTTTTTCTTTGATTATTTTAGCAGTCTTTAAGCCAAATTTACATGTTTTTTTATTTTTAATTTGATCTCTAAATTGCCTGGTTCTCCTGTGCTGAACTACATAAGGCCAATTTGATGTTTCTGTGTTTTGCAACTCAATTTACCAAACAGTGTCAGAGGTTTCAAATTCTGCTGTAATGAAAAGACGCCCCTTTCTTTAACCTTCCTTTGGACTTTTGTGTCAGAGCTTTTTTTTGGGGGGGGTGAGCGAACCACCAAAAAACTTCTTCATCATTTCAGTGATACGGTTGTAATAAGGCAATGTGAAATAAAAGATCTTGATTTCATGCTGTATTATGAGAAATGGTGGAATCTTTTTTTCTGCAGTTTGGTTTATGCACCCTAGACTTTTGAGGCGCATCACTTGGAATGACACTTGGGTAAAAGATCCAATGGGGCCTTAGCGTAGTGGTTATTACGCGTGCCTCCCATGTACCGAGGCTATAATCCTCCAAGTGGGTGGCCCAGGATTTGAATCCCACCTGTGGCTCCTTAGCTGCATGTCATTCCCCTCTTTCTGACTCTATCCACTCTCCTGTCTCTACAATAAAGGCATAAAAAAAGACAAGACTTCCACTTTAATTTAAATTGTGCTAAATTAATCACAGTTTCTGAGATGCCATTCAATTAGTGTTAATAGAGTGATATTTATATTTATTGTAATTCATAATTTTAGTTGTGTTTGAACCAACACAAACAGTTTCCATTAAATGAGCAGAATCTCTCTTAAAGAGATAAAATGTCTTCAGCTCATCTCCATCTGGTTTTCCCGCTGGGTATGTGAACTGCTGTAAATAGTGAATGACCGGGATGGATCAGGTCTGTGACGGCTCTGTTGTAGCAGGAGCCTGCGCAGTGTGTGCTGGGTGACACTTGGGTGCAGCAGCTCCACCAGAGAAGGAAGCGGAGTTTCCGGCTGTTTGAAGCGGAGTGAGAGGACTGCTGACGCCGCGAATCCCCGAGATAAACGCCGCCGGCTGGGGGGGGCTGATAATTTCTAGCATTGGTAGTGGTCGTTTGCTTTCACACCGCGGAATCTGGGGGTCTGTTTCTTATTATTACAAGCCCAGGGGGTCGGTCAGAAAACCAAGCAAAGAAGCGGCACAAGGCGGGGGGAGCCACCAGCTACCGGCATGGCCAGGGACTACGATTACCTCTTCAAGCTGCTCATCATCGGGGACAGCGGTAAGGCGACACCGGGGATGTGGGACGGGAAGTAGGCCTCGGTCTTCTTTTCTGACAAGGTGTAGAAGAAGAAATAGAGCAGTGTGTTCCCGGCGTGGGTCTACATTAGTTTAACTTGGTGATTTTGTAATTTGAATATGATTGGTGAGTTGTACACGTCCGCCATGTTATTGTGGCGTTGACAGGGCGGAGGTTGTGTGTCCGGGCGGTGCATGTCAGCCGATCAGGCCGGATATCGCACCCAGTCTCTGTCTCAGAACACATTTCTGACGTCTTTTCACTTGGCTGATACTTTAATTTGAGCACTACAACAAAACACACTCTGTGACCATCATGTCTGCACAAGCCGGCCTCCCACACTCCTCTAATTTGGCCTTATTTGTTTTTATTCTCATGTGTTAGCTTGGTTAGCTAGCTGCAAGTTATGCTAGCATTACTTTTAGACTCAGTTATTTCGCTTCATATTGACTAAATGAAGAAAGATGCGGTTATTCCTATCAGCTAAGGTATGTTTGCATGCGCTGATGTTGGTTAACTTTGTTGCACGTAGTTAAGACCAATAAGTCAAGTTATTGAAATGCATTTTGCTATTTAGCTGGCTAGCATGTTAGTGCTAGCTGCTATATAGTGGAGGAATGCTGTACTGCAGTCCAGCTAAACAGGGTACACTGATACAAGTCCTTATTATTTACAGTCTGTGGTAGTATGTCGTGTAGTGTCACATTGAATGGACTTGAGCTTGTACAGTTATTTTCTAACCTTCTGACTCCACAAAGCACTTTTACACACTGATGGTAGAGGCTGCTGAGTAAAGAGTCCGTCAGTATTAACTCATCCATTCATGCACACACGTTAATACTGATGGACTCTATACTCAGCAGCCTCTACCATCAGTGTGTGAAGGCGTAGGTGTGACCTGCGGTGTGAAGGTGCCTAGAGTAGTCAGAAGACAATAAAACACTTTACAAGTCCATGTACCGTTTACCTTTTACAATGACCTCAGCCGGGAGAGCTTTCTTCATTGGCAGTGATTGATCATTCATTGACAGGCCTGACTCTGGAACGAGCCTATCAGCTGTCTGCTCACAGTAACGACTTAATCACAGCAGGCCCTTCACTGTCGCTCACACAGACGCCAGTGTCTCCACAGCTGAAGCATGTCAGTACTATACTGCAGTGCCACACAGAGATGATTTAGAAAGATGCTGTCTGCTCATGTGCAGCTGCATGTAGACAGATGTGTTGTTAGAGGACTTTGTATAAATGGATCTCTGAGGCCCACTGTGGCTGAGTTTGAATATTTAGCTGCAGTTGTTGATCTCGTGGTCTGTCATAGTCACACATGCATGTGAAAAGCAGTTTGACTCAGTAACATACAATCCTGTGAAAAGATTCAGGCCCTAAAGGTGGAAATGGGAAGGTCATGCAGCGTTTCATCGCTGACACCTTGAGGAAATAATACTCTCAGTCCTGACTGCAGGAAGGCGCTCACTATTAAAGATTCTCAAGTACAAAAAAGACAATGATCTGTCTTTGAAGCTTTGGTTATTGTCTGTTTGAATCGAACTCTGTAGCATCAAGCCAACAGGAACCTGAGAGCTTTCATGTTCGGACCAATCAGGCATGAGGCGACAATAACACAAGAGTTGAGACCCACCCAAGGCAGGGCCGCAGATTAACTTCACTCTCAGCTTATTGTTTATTTGGATCCCCATTAGCCACTACCTAAGTAGTGACTACTCTTCCTGGGGTCCACTCATACAAACATGAATTTAAAATCCACACAAAATAAATTATAAAAACAACAAAGTCCAAGACGGAACAGAAAAAGACCAAAATAGAAATAAATGGCAGCACAATAACAGGCAAAGTACTCAATCATCTATGCAATCAATAAATACAGTGTTGGACAAATCTTGTAATTATTTTCCTACTTAAAACACAGCAGAGTAACTAAACAATGACATACAAGACAAACACACATATACACACTATACATATAAATTCTACACTTATTATCAAACATTGATAATTAGCTGCAGCACAATAAATCATGGTTAAAGTCACAGTACTGGTCCCTCTTATTTGTCTTTTTTTTTTAAATGTTTGGTCTGATTCCTCTGCTCCATCCTCTCCCGTCACCTGGCTGTTATTTGTCAGACAGAACTGTTTATCATCCGTGGTTATTTTAGGAACCATGATATATTTGCTCGGTCACATGTCTTGCCGCTGATGCTCTGATACAGGTTTTTTTTTTTTACAACTGTTTGTTCTACTATTGTCCTGACTAAGCTCGGTAAGGCATCATCTAAATGCTCACGATGAGCGTGTAGGGTGCAGCCACAGCACCAAATCTGTCAGTACACAGGAATTACAGCGAGTGTTTCGGTTGATTTCTTGTATCTGTTTTGTAGCTGTTGTGTGGTTTTTCACTCTTGGGTGACTCAAGTTTCATATGAGAAACTAAAGCTGAGCAGAAAGTGGAAAGTTTATGATGTACAGAAAGTCTGACGTTTCGCTTTAAACAAATCAAAATGTCTGAGGTAAATACACATAAAGAATGTTTCTTCTGTATTGTAAACTTGTTCGATGTGTTTGATGTCGTTCTCTTCCGGGGTCCTTCTCTAAACCTCATCCTGTTCTTGTTTCCTCTTCAGGGGTGGGGAAGAGCAGTCTCCTCCTGCGATTTGCAGACAACACATTTTCAGGTGAGTGCTTCTCCCCTCCACTCAGTAGCATCATTGTTGTGGTGGTTGTCGTTTGTTCGTCTTAACCTGATTTTTCTGCTTGTCTGCGTGTTTGCAGGTAGCTACATCACCACAATTGGTGTCGACTTTAAGATCCGAACAGTTGAGATCAACGGGGAGAAGGTGAAGCTACAGATCTGGGATACAGCAGGACAGGAGCGCTTCCGCACAATCACATCCACGTGAGTAGACCCACACACAGGCTTTGTTTGTGATCTCTTTATTTTCTTCACAGCATTAGAAGTTGAAACCCGGAACGGTTCCTTGTGGTCTTCAAATGAGGTTTTATGTAGGAAGCAGTTTGTGGACTTCTTGAATGAGTTGGTGCTGCTCTGTGAAACTGGGTGGAATTCCCCACAGACTAATTACAGGTTTGAGAGCGAGGCCCTTTGGTCACGTACTGCAGGGCTAAATGACGGCGTGTCTTTACCCTGTTGAGCGTGCGTGGTGTGTGTCACACTGCTGTACCTCCATGTACCTCCGGGTTTGGATAACTTTGGGCCCTTGTTTCTGTAAACTATCCTCTATGTGTTATCTCCGTGCTCTGTGGAGATGGATCAGTGTCAGGGAACTGGTCCACCTACCAGTGAAGTCTAGCCTCAGATGGGGGCCTCATGCCCGAAGCTACAATGAAGACTTTTAAAGTTCCAGATCAATGTGAGATACAGATTTCAAAGGCCTGTCCTTCCTGAAGTATGTTTAAATGTTTTACCTGTTATCAGGGATGTTGAGATCACATGCTCGGTTTATAGCTGCCCAGCTTGCTGAAAGATTTTTAGAGGTCAAGTCCTGACTAAAGGTTTGCCCCCTCATGCATGCTGTCTGTTATTGGTAGTTTATGCTCATCTATTCCTGTTTACTAAGTAAAAACACACACACATGCTGGCTCATCACTTCTGAACATTGAGATGACTACATAACATTTCAAAGTAGACAACGATCAGTGACTTAAAGGTCCAGTCAGTGAGATGTGTAGTGAGGTAAATGATAAAGCTATCTTACTATCTGATCAGACATTAATGAAACATGCTATGTTGAAGTGCTGACTTCTCTGACAACAATGCAGCAGCCAGTATGTCCTCCTTCTAACTTTAGATTCTGCTCCTGAATGATCTGGATTTGTTTGGACCAGAGAAGGTAGGAGGTTTTAAGACACACCCCCACACGGCCGTGGAGACATTCACTGAATAAAAATGGTTCATATCTTTGATTCCATCCAATGGAGGAATGAAGGAAATAAAACTGACTGTGAGTCACTGTATTTTGACGCAGGGCCGTTTGAATTTGAGCGTTTTAGAGCGTGCTTTAATGAACGTGGGGATAAGATTGTTTATTGCAGTTATTCTGGCATGGATAATCGTGGTATGAATAGTCCCATCATGCCTATTGGGGACACGTTCAATCAACACCAAATCCCCACATTGTCATGGGAGGCAGAAACACTGACACAGATACACACAGGACGCCTGACAAAAGGTTCTTTGTGTCTGTTTGGCAAGTGCAAGTACACTGGGGCTGCTCCCTCTCTGGGGCAGAGTCTGAAAGTTTGCTGCAGATTTACAGTCCTGTAGCCTCGCTTTGATTCAGGTGTATGTGTGTGTCGAGATCTACCTCTCCCTGTTGGACATCAACACCAGAAGTAGGAAGAGCCACAAAACTATGTAAAAAAGTGATGAAATGTCGCTCTAGAGGTGGATTATGTTGAGCTGTTCGCTTTGTTAAAGTGGGCTGTAGGTGATGAGGACAGCTGGCTTTTTCTTCACATGATGAACTAGGATTTCATTATTGAACTAAAAGAACCTCTTTTCAGCCATGGAACACAAAGTTACAGACGGAGAGACAAAGTAGGATTTACAAAAATCACTGAAATTTGGATTTAAAGAAAACTTTCTATGAGTTAGTAGTTCAAGTCGAGCTAAAACATGACATCCTTTACAATCTGCTGCCAGGTCTTTCATTGTACATTTAAAAACCTTTAGGGACTCCAGCTCCGTGAGCTTTGAGTCGTTCTGCAACAGATTCCAGGCTGAGGGTGCAAAACACCCAGAAGACCTGTTCCTACTTTCTGTCCGAGCGTTTGGGACAGAGAGCATGAAGAGGTCCTGATGAATACTGTCTGGTACTTTCCTGCCTGATAGAAACACAGAGGTAGTGTGGGAGCAGACCAAGAACTGCCTTATATATATATAAGTGTAGCAGCCTGCAGGGTCGCCAGAGCACGCCATCCTACCTGATAGTACAACTCACCATGAGTCAGAGCTTTGAGTTTGTTAGGCTGCATACACGGAGACACAGAGCAGAGGCGTGCATGTACAGAACATCACCAGAGTCCATCACGGGTTCAAAAAAGTTTCAGATGTTCTTCTCAACTCTTCATAAAAAGGCCTTTAATCCTCCCCTCCTCCCAAGGATCGACCACACTTCATCACTGTTTGGTGTGTCATCTCTTTATGTTATATGTAAGTCAAAGCTAACAGTAACTTATAAACATGTGACCTAAAGGCTCTTTTCACAGAGAGCAGGTCCGTCACTGTGTGCCAAACAGTCTCCTTTATCCAATGAGACGGCCTCCACCATAGCCTCAATGCAGAGGGATCGGTGCTGATCACTGGAGAAGTGCTAGAATAGCTTTTCTACTTCCCAACAACACTCACTTTGACTAAAAGACAAACTGGAGTGGGAAACTGGTTTTTCAGGTTTTGAGAGGTCCATGCTCTGACAATGGGAGGGAGTCTTTCAGAGATCATAGATATCACACAAACCTCGACAGCGGCAGTTTTGACCATGCAAATAATACTCTGACCAAAGAATGGAGAGCACATACCTCATGGTCCTGAACTCTCCCTGCAGGAGCTGCATGTGACAACGTTTACTTCACAAACAGTTTATCTGTGTGTTAGTGAGACGTCATCCTGCAGGCCCCTTAAGCTTGAAGTCAGAGCTGAGGTTTGAACACTGCTCGTAAAGACGTCCAGAGCTTTCTGAGGGAGGCGTGTTGATGATGTCACAGAAGACAGCCAATAGAGTGCCGGCTGTTTATTTATCTCCTTTCAGATACACTCTTTCATGAACATTGCAGACACACCAAATCCATATTTCTCTCTAAAACATGAACCCTGAGTTTGACTCTGTGTCTGTACCTGTGCTTGTCCAGGTACTACAGAGGAACACATGGGGTCATAGTGGTGTACGACGTCACGAGCGCAGAGTCCTTTGTCAATGTGAAACGATGGCTACATGAAATCAACCAGAACTGTGACGACGTGTGCCGAATATTAGGTGAGTGCACCTGTCACCCAGGACTCCTTTAGATTAAAAGAAAACAAGATTCCAGCTTCCTGTCCCCTTACCTCTCATCCATTTCCTGTTTTCAGTGGGAAACAAAAATGACGACCCGAACTCCAAGGTGGTGGAGACGACTGACGCGCAGAAGTTTGCAGAGCAGATGGGGATCAACCTGTTTGAGACGAGTGCAAAAGAGAACATCAACGTTGAAGAGGTAACTCGTTGTCCCTGTGTGTCTGACTCATTGTTCATGTGTTTGTGTGGAGCAGCATGTCCGGTATGCAGCAGCTCAGCTGAAGTCCTGAATTAAGAAGCATGCTCGAATAATCTGTGAGACCTGCTCATCGGTCAGCTGTCTCACCCTGTCTCACTCTGTCTCACCCTGTCTCACCCTGTCTCACCCTGTCTCACCCTGTCTCACCCTGTCTCAGTCTGTCTCACCCTGTCTCAGTCTGTCTCAGTCTGTCTCACCCTGTCTCACCCTGTCTCACCCTGTCTCAGTCTGTCTCACCCTGTCTCACCCTGTCTCAGTCTGTCTCACCCTGTCTCAGTCTGTCTCAGTCTGTCTCACCCTGTCTCAGTCTGTCTCACCCTGTCTCAGTCTGTCTCAGTCTGTCTCACCCTGTCTCACTCTGTCTCAGTCTGTCTCAGTCTGTCTCACCCTGTCTCAGTCTGTCTCACCCTGTCTCACCCTGTCTCAGTCTGTCTCACCCTGTCTCAGTCTGTCTCACCCTGTCTCACCCTGTCTCAGTCTGTGTCATTCTGTCTCACCCTGTCTCAGTCTGTCTCACCCTGTCTCACCCTGTCTCACCCTGTCTCAGTCTGTCTCACCCTGTCTCACCCTGTCTCAGTCTGTCTCAGTCTGTCTCACCCTGTCTCACCCTGTCTCACCCTGTCTCAGTCTGTCTCACCCTGTCTCACCCTGTCTCAGTCTGTCTCACCCTGTCTCACCCTGTCTCAGTCTGTCTCAGTCTGTCTCACCCTGTCTCACCCTGTCTCACCCTGTCTCAGTCTGTCTCAGTCTGTCTCAGTCTGTCTCACCCTGTCTCAGTCTGTCTCAGTCTGTCTCACCCTGTCTCAGTCTGTCTCAGTCTGTCTCACCCTGTCTCACCCTGTCTCACTCTGTCTCACCCTGTCTCAGTCTGTCTCACCCTGTCTCAGTCTGTCTCAGTCTGTCTCACCCTGTCTCACCCTGTCTCACTCTGTCTCACTCTGTCTCACTCTGTCTCACATTCTCATATTCTCATGGCCTTACTCTTCATATGATTTCTCAGTGGATCAGGTACCTTAAAATCTGGTGTATAGGACATCTATCTTTTCATCTAAAAAATTGGCTGCATCCTGTACACCAGTGCGACCAGTATAAAATAATGAGGCATGTACTGTCATCACCGTCAGTGCAAAGAGCCACACAGCTGCACAGAAACTACATGTTGTCGATTTCCCTGAACACAAATCATCACGCAGGAAGACGCTTTTAACATTTTTTCTCCTCCAAATCCGACTGCGACTTATATTCTGGATTTTACAGTAATTGTGTATTTTAATAGTTTTCTAAATTTTACAGACCAATTTGTCCAATTTATAAAAGTTCATAAGCCCATCTTCAGATCTTCAAACTGGAAACAGAGTTTTATTTGTCAGAAGCAAACTTCCTCCAAAGCTCACACACACATGTTGAATCCCGGGTCTCTTCTCATGTTGAGGCTTCTTCACTACTTTCCCTCGTTTTCTATGCTAAGCTAAGCTAAATGGCTGGTGGCTGTAGAGTCAAATAGACTGACAATGAATGCAGTATCAGTCCCCTCGTCTGTTCAGGTTGAATGATAGCTGATTTGACATCTCAAACTGTTTTTATTTTGACCTTTGAGGAAGTCAAAGAAAAACAATGTGCATCTTTTTTTTTAGAAGTTGTGACTGATTGTTTGTGTTTATTCTGTCCTCACCCTGCAGATGTTCAACTGCATCACAGAGCTAGTGCTAAGAGCCAAGAAGGAGGTGCTGGCCAAGCAGCAGCAGCAGCAACAAAACGACGTGGTCAAACTCACCCGGAACAGTAAACGGAAGAAGAAGTGCTGCTAGCGGCCTCCAAGCCCCCCCCCCCCCCCCCCCCCACCAAAGGCCCGCGGCGTATATTCTTGACACAAGCATACACACAAGATGGGACTCAGAGCTTCTAAATTAAAGAGCAGATAAAGATTTAATAAATATACAGAGAAAGATTAAAAAAAAAAAAAAAAATACAAAACGTCCCCTTTGGACAAAGTCATCATGAAGACTTGGAACGTGTACAGATTTATTTGACACCAGATCGACTTTTATTTGGGATTCAGCAGACGACCACGATTGACCTGAAGTCCTTCACGGATCTGCAAGCTGACAACCATCCGCCATATTGGTCCAATTATTCTCCATAAACGCCCCACATTCTTCATGAGAGTCTCCCCCCTCTGCACACGGGACAGCTGAGTGCGAGGATGAGGAAGGAGGACTCACCGTATCCGGACTTCTTTGTTGATCTCTCGTTTTTGTTTTGGACAGGCGTGGTGGCCGCTGTGCTTTGCAGCGAGACGTTTGTTTTGAGACGGTTGTCTGAGGTTTCATCACCATCAGACTCCTGTTTTCTTCCAGCCGACACGGAGACATCCTGAACTACTAGTTTGTGTTTCATTTGACTTCAAGGGGAAAAATCAAAGATGATGATTGGTAGACGACCTTCAGCAGCGGATGCAATGGACCGACCTGATCACCTCTGTTTTGTTTTCTTCTTTTGTCAATATTTTGCCAAGCTTTGCACCTCTTCCTTTCTAACATCCAGTAGTGTTGAGCCACATTAATCCATCATCTGTTTCTCCTTTCTGACTTTTTTTATGTTTAAAGTGCAGCAGAGCAGTCGACCCGCTCTGTTCACTGCAGTCTTACTGTGTTCACACTTAGCTTTTAAACCTTTTCCTCCTATTCCTTTTTTTTTTTAATGACACTGCCAACATCATAAAGAATATATGAAGAGCTCAGTGGAGGATCTCATTGGACTTGTTGCCATAGTGGCCCCTGGTTTGCCCAGCGGCAGGAAGAATCAGGATCTGATGGGACAATGTTGAGTCCTCAGGAAGCGCTCAGGGCTGCCCTCCTTCTCCTCTCCCTAATCCTTTGTTTTTCTGCAGACTCTTTCTTTCTACCCCGTTAACGCTCCCAGCATTCCAGCACCTCTCATGGGGGATGGACTCACCTGTCATGGGGGATGGACTCACCTCTCATGGGGGATGGACTCACCTGTCATGGGGGATGGACTCACCTCTCATGGGGGTTGGACTCACCTGTCACGTCGACGGTCTATCAAGGGGCTCATGGACTCTCACTGTAACCCGTAGCAGACTGGAACCTGCCCTTCCTTTAGAGCATGTAACACGTTGTGAAGGGGTTTGTAGGAGGACTGTATGTTCTCAGCTTGCAGAATATTTGTAACAGTTGACTAATGTCAAAGTCTGATGTCATGTTATCTGTTGCTTTTCTGTATAAACCCCCCCCCCCCCCCCCCACTTCCTGGCTTACATGTAAACTAGAGAGTTACCTGACCGTGTTTTTGGCATCCATGATGAGAGTGTGAAAGACGGTGGGACGGGTAATTTAAGACCAAATGGGGGGTGAAGTAAATCCCTAGATTCCAATGTTCAGGCTGGAGCTCCATTGTCTCTCCATGTGACCGTTACCAAGACAACGTACTGTGTCCTTTACCGACGACTATCGTTGTGTTTAAATGGAGAGAGCTGCACGTGTTGCTAACGTTTCTTTTCCACTTTCTGGACTCCCTGATGGAAACGTTCACACATCCTGATTAGTTTTCATTACGTGTATGTACATAAATATATTTGTGTGTTTATATTCAATATCCAAACATACACACATAATTAGCACACCGAACTGTGCATGTGTTGGACATGCCTGTGTGCTGTGTTTGAACACACACCTGTCAGCTGTGGTTGCTGTACACTGGAGAAAAAGAGATGTACTATTCCTTTTTTCCCGACATGAATTAAATCAGTAATCGACATTTTAAAGGAATAAATCTTTGACACATACTGACCTCTCTCGTGTCAGTGCTTTGAGGCTCGGTCTTAACTTTGTTTTAAACCTGTGTCTTTGATTTCTGTGAATAAACTTGTATGGGAGGAAGTGTGCACCGTTCTTTGGAGAGTGTTCTACTGCTGCTGCGTGTCTTTGACTTCTCAGAGTTAAATAATGTTCAGTAAGCCGAGTTAAAATCAAAGTAATGAACCACGACTGTGTGGTATTCTTTCTTGTTAAGTCGATAGAAACAGGAAGGAGAAAGCTTTAAATGGTCTTGAGCTTGTGTATTTCTTTTCCAGTCTTTTGACTACTCAAAGCTCACACCTCAAGTCACACCTACACATTCACACACTGATGGTAGAGGCCGCATCACCCACTCTCATCTGACTTTATCCGCTGCCCTGTCCCCTCAAAGGCATGAAAAGCCTTTTTTAATCGATAAACCAAATCATGCATGTTATGTTTTGTGCTAGCTGGTTATGTTAGCATTAAGCTAAGCCTGAAGGCTCACAGGGAAACATGGCTGCTCCGGCTTCTCTCCATCACTGCACATTCAGAAAACAGGACCATAACAATCAGTTGAAGTGACTGTTTGATTATTTTATTATACACTTTAAAAATATGTACAAAAGACTATAAACAGCGGTGTTGAAATGGTGAACACTTTCCACGAACAGGAGGCCGTTATATGGTCATTCTTTCACGCAGTAAGGCAGACAAACGGGGAAATAAGAAGAAGCATGTTCATCACGACTGAATGGAAAACAACATGACACGTCAGAGCACACTGGTACGGTACATATTCACTTTTTTACAGACCACCTGTCGGCTAATATGCGAGTCAGTCGGGCTCAAACAAAACACTTGTTTAAAAAGTGGCCCCGCCCTCCTGTCATCCACGCCGTCTACTGATTGTGATACAGTGCTGACTGCACACCTCACCCTAAGAAGCATCCGAGTCGTTCTTCAGATACTCAAAATGTTAGGAGTTAAGCGTGTTAATAATTTCACTACCAGGAACTTTCTCCCGCTCTCTCTCTGACTCTGTCCTGTCTATAAAATAAAGGCATAAAATAAAATGGATTCATGAAGCCACTTTAAGAAAAGAAGCGGGAGAAGTAATAGTCAAAGTTCCTTTAGTGACAGTTTTTTTTTCAAACACTGAGCAGTCGTGGACGACTTCTCTCCGGGTTCTGTGTCCGCTGATCCCCCGGAGACTTCTGAGCGACTGTAGAGACAGAGATGAGCGCACTGGCCTTGATTAGCGCCGCAGTGAAGTGTTTTGATTTATGATGTCAGGATGTTTGGAAAACATCTTAGTCCTGCTTTTTTTTTTTTTTTTTTTTTTTTTAAACCATTAAGGCTGAAATCTTTACACAGGCCGCAGTGTGTCAGGAGAGGGATCAGAGCGAGCGTCCCTCGGAGGCTGAGGTCACTGCATGCCAAACCACTGTTCCTGATCGGCCCACTGCGCCGCTTCACTGTCGCTGCCCTCCAAGTCTCCGTCCTCTCCACTGCCCTCCATGTCATCACCGTCCAGCTCCACGGTGGCATCCGTGGGACTTTCTTCCTTCTCCATCTTCTGCATGCCTTCTAAAGACTTCTGGTCATTTGGATCCAGGCTTCAGGGAGAGAACGAGAAAACATCGATTTTAAATCCTCATTCTCCTTACAGGTACACAATCTCAAAGTTTAAGAGTGAAAAACAGTCTCACCTTAGCGCTATACTGTACTGATCCATGGCTTCTTGGTAATCATTGACGGCCACCAAGAAATCTCCCAGCATCCTGTGCAGGACACAGTCACTCTGATTGGCCAGGGCGTTCCGGAGGAGAGCGATCCCTTCTTCATATTTCTGCTCCCGACCTTTACGAGACAACAGAAACATTTTCATTAGCAGCTGCTTATCCATTTTGAATCTTACTGAATAGACGATGATTGCTGGTTGATGCAGCGGCCGTACGTACTGAGCAGTTCAGCCTTTTTGACCACGGCTTTGGTGTAGTCCGGTCTCTGGGCAAGGGCTTTGTCCAGCAGGGTTTTGGCTTTCTCCTGAGTCACGGGGTCTTCCAGGCACACCGTGGCGAGGATGGTCAGAGTCTGTGCGTTGGCCCCCAGGGTTTTATAAATGTTATTGGCCATCCCCATGGCTTCTCGAATCCCATTGGATGCCAGGTAACAGTCGATGAGTCCTGCAAACGGACAGTTTTAATATTAAGAAGTCGTGCTGGCTGAAGTCATACAGATCACTAAAGACAGAACAAACCTTCATAGCAGTCGAGTCGGCAGGGGGCCAGGCGCATAGCCTCTCTGAAGTGGATGATGGCCTCTTGAACGCGCCCCATGTTTCTCAGTGCTGCCCCCTTAAGGAGGAGGGCCTGCACGCTGTTGCTGTTCAGCTGGATGGCCTTGGCTCCCAGGTAGAGGGCTCGGGAGTAGCGCTTGCTGTAAAAGCTGTGACAACTGAATGACAAAAAAATATTTAAAAGACTACAAAAAAAAGGTGGCAGGCAGGGATATGTGAGAGCAACAATACAGCTATTTATTTTAGCATTGTGTTCAAAGAGACTCACCCAGAGATCACCCAGGGTTCTGCATGCTGGTCTGAAATATTAAACAATCGACCACCAAGGACTTCCACATCCTCCAAGTGTCCTTCACGGGCCATCAGGTAGCCATAGACATCCATTCCTGCAAGTGCATACAACAAATCTAACATTAGAGGCGGGGTTGGTCATTTCCTCCAGATCTACTTTTTCAGATTTTGGTGTAAATTGTCTTTAGGTCCTGACAGAAATTAATAACTCATGTTCTCTGAAAAAGAAACAAAGAAAATCCATCATCTGTATCAGGTGTAAGTCTGTAAAAACTTTGACCAATGTCTGCACGAGGTACCAATCTGATGAACCAATCAGATGCCTCCCTGTCTCCCTGCTCGCTCTCTACCTCTTGCGTGCTCTAGCTCACACTCAAAGAGCCTCACTGATGACTTTAGGAGTTTATACTGTGAGTTTACTTACCGCTGAATGAGACATGAGACATGGGTTGCAGACGAAGAACTTTCAAAATCATGCTAGTTTCAGAAAATGACCGACCCTGCCTTTAAAGATGGGGCCCGTATACTGTGAAGGGGTTTCTTTCACTAAACCCAGATAGAAGAGATCACACTGCATCCTCCACCAGATAGTTCAGAACTGAAGAAGTCTTTCGGAGGAGGAGAGGTGATCTTCAACCAAGCTTTGAATTTACCCTGACCTGGATGACTGAGAACTAGTGCTGGCCGATATATCGTGAAGTTTGATTCGATATTTAATTAATGCTTGATATGGAAAAGGGAACATAGATTTTATTTTTTAAACTACTTCAAAGTTTTCTTGCAAGATTTCCGCGGCAGCGCTTGTTGCTCGGAGACGAAAGGACGGAGGAGACTCCACTCCTGCCACTGAGTAGCCTAGCTCTTATAAGTGACCAACACGGAGGAGAAAGATGCGAGCGAGGCCAAATTACTCCAAAAAAGGGCACATAACGCAGGGCTTGACATTATAACTGGCCCGGATGAATGATTGACAGAGTCCAGCTGATTGCATGTTCAGCTGGCGACTTCACTGCTGTCCCTCCCGCGAGCGCGCTCGCTACACTCGAGTTGTTCACTCGCACACAGATTTTAGTATAACGGATTTAAAACCATCATATCCCAACAAAAGCCGAGCCAAAATCAGCATTCAAAGAATAGAAATCACCGGAAGAGTCGAGAGTGACGGCATGACAAAAACAGAACGGAAAAAGGTTTGAGCCACAGTGACAGACAGCTGGAGGAGCTGGAACACGTTACAGTTAAAGACTAGATCCTGGTAAAGATAAAAGTTATTCACAAAACATCTTAGCCCTTAAGAGAGCTCCTAAAGTTCTAAAGAACTCCTAAAGATCTAAGGATGAAGAGTTTCTCACAGAGAAGAAAGAAGGAGAGATTCCAGATCTATCACAGCCTCATATTAATATCAGATTAAGTAGACTCTTACAGTTACCAGCATGGTGAATAAACATCAGCACATAAATAGAAGAAAAATACACAATATTTTTTATAATTAGAGCTCAATTGATTAAATACAAGTTGTAATTGACTTTTGCATCAGAATGGTTCAAGAGTAAATTGGTGACTGTTATTTTTCAAATCAAAAGTAATGTTCCTGGGCCGGCGGTTACAAAGGTCAGGCCAGTGATATATTTTTTTTATACAGTGGAGTTTCAGTTTTATAGGCTACATTTATAAACTTTAATACGATAAATATCGAGTCATATCGAATATCGACATTAGGCAAAAAAATATTGTGATATCAAATTTAGGCCATATCGCCCAGCACTACTGAGAACCTCCACAGACATCATGCTACCCGCTCACACAAAGCTGGTGATCGACTTTATAAATCAACGCAGAGTTCCTATGAGCCAATATACGGTAACCAATCACAATCATGAGCCAGTCTGCTGTCTTAAAAGCCTCATATTTAACCAACTCTGAGCAAACTATAGTCGATTAAAAGATATAAAGGAAGTTAATCACACAGACTACTACAGACTCGTATCACACAGCAGGGAGAACGACTGTTCAAATCATACTCATTCTATCACTTTCCCATCGTTGGTTCACCTCTTTCTCCTGAGCAATGAATGAATGGATGCGGCTTGTATACATGTTTAGACTTCATATTTCAGCTGCAGACCCAATGGTAACAAACAGAGCAGCATGGAGCCAATAGGTTCATCTGCAGCCTACCTTTGATGAGGTACGGATCGAGCATCTGGGCCTGTTCAAACTTAAGGATGGCGTTCTTGGTGTCACCAGCCCTGAAGTAGACGTCAGCCAGGCTCACCAGGAGGTCCACGTTATCCCGCAACAGAGACTTCTTCTCAAGAGAGCTGAGAGCAGGAGAAGGGGGGGCAGGGTCAGGTATTATAAACTAGTGTGTAAAAAGAACCTGTATGAATACAAACAGACTGCTCAGCTCACCAGATGGTGTTGATGGCTCTCTGGTTGTCCCCTGCATGAATGAAGGCGTACGCTTTGACCCAGACAGAGAGCCAGTCCAGGTTGGGGATACTCTGGATCACATCCATGGTCATGGACGCCACTTCAGCCCCTTTGACTGATAATGACAGAAGACCTGGAGGAAGACGTCCATGAAGAGCTCCTGTGAGCACGTGTTTACATTCACTGAAGAGCATAATAGTGCAGATCGACTCTTGCAGATGAACGTGTCTGAACAGCTTCTACTCGTTTGTGTGACGATACATACCAATGATTGCATCCAGGGCGAGGGGACACTGTCTGAGCACCTCTTTGTAGCTCGTCACTGCAGAACGTTCTTGACCGGCTTTTCTGTACAGGTTAGCTAACATCATGTTGATCTGAAGCATGAAAAAAAATAAAACATGCACTTTGTCAGAATATTCAATTAAAGCTGATTAACTCCAACATGACGACAGCAATGATTGTGTTTGTTTGTATATTATTCAGATTGTTTTATGCAGCAACAGCTTTGTTTACAAGATGCTTACAGATCAGCTCATGGCTCATCTGGTTGCCATGTCACCCCTAACTTCGCTCCCACGTCAAATGTTGGAACTGACACCACTTACTTAAAGGTCACATATCTAAAATCCACTTCTCCATGTTTCTCTGACATTAATATGTGTCTTTAGTCTGTCTACAAACCCCCCAGTGATGAGAAAAGTCCATCCTCTCCGTCTTTTACCTGCTCCACTTTTCAGAAAATGTGTGCTCAAACAGGCCATTTGGAGATTTTCCCTTCATGACATCACAAAGGGCAGTAGCCCCTCCCCCAGCTGGGTGACACTCCCACAGCTAGGTGTTTGTTCTGCCCTCTGAGTCTGCCTTCTCACCATAAATAATAGGACATGGAGTGAGAAAGACAGAGACACCCAAGCCCTTCCAGAGAGGGGGCGTGGTCAGACACCGCTCATTTACATATTTAAAGGTACAGACACAGAAACAGCCTGTTCTGAGCAGGGCTGAAATAGAGGGGTTTATAGAGATGATCAAATACAGGATCAGAGTGGATTTAGAACAAGAAACTTCACACACATGTTTTGAGGAGCTCTGAGAATTATTTAAACTGGTTGAAGAGGAGGAGGATATGTGACCTTTAACAGTTTTGAGGTCTGAAGAAAAGGATGGTATTAGAAGCTGTGAGGTTGGCAGCAAACCTTTGGAGTCCTTTGTCTGGATGGAATCCCATCAAGCACTGCTATGGCATCTTTGTCCAGTTTCAAAATGGTGTAGCATTCAGCTATCTTGTATTTGACCTCAATCTCTGATGGCAGGCTCTGAAAAACGACAGAAACATCAATATCAGTTAAACAGCCCACCTGAATATCGGTGCATTACATCAAGGACTTACAGAAGTAACACACTACGGGTAAAGTGTCCACATGTTAGTTTTTGTAAAGTCTTTATCAAATGAGAGGGCGTGCAAAATAACCTTCACTATTTAAAATTCATAGTTTATGTATTTAAGATACATAATGTCCAACACCAGGAACAGTTCAGTGTCTTCATTTAAAACATTTAAAAAGTGACATTTTCAGACATACCTGTGCCTGTATGTTCGATGCAGCTCCGCCAGCAGACGTACGGACTTTAGACGTTTTGCTGAGCACCTTCTTTTGTTGCAATGCCATACTGTATTTGCAGGCAGCATTACGGTATTCTTTATCATGGAAGATGGCGTCAGCATGGTAAACCAACAGCTGGTACTTCTGGGCCGGCGAGAACAGCTCTCTGGAATTCAAAATAATCTGCATAAGAAATAATAAAAATGCACCCCGGAAAACATCTAGATCATTTTTTCAGAGTGCTCCTGAATTCCTCCTGATCAGGTTGTTCACACATGCACCTCACGGAGAGAGCCCGGACGGGGAAAGGTTAAAAAATCAACACAGAAGTAGCGGACGAAGCATCAGAGTCCTCTACACACAACGCTAAAATGAGAATATTTGAATCACAACCTGAACTAAAGAGTGGAGAAGAACATACTTCCCCTAGGTTGGAGTTGTAGCAGCGGAGGTGAAGTTGAACAATGTTTTAGTGGCGTGCAATTAAAAAAATAATAATAATTCTATAAATTAATTATTTTAGACAAAATAATCAACCACCCTATTCTCATTACCTGGCTCGTGGGTAATGGCAAAAGACAAGAGGAGTCAGAAATTTACCCAAGAAGAAGAATCATTTATTTCAAAACGATGGTCACATTTGAGTCCGTAGCGAAAACTAATAAAATAAGGAGATAAGCTGGAGCCCAGCAGCAGAGGTCGTATTTCATAAAGGGGAAACACTGTAGAGAATACATTTAGAAATATCAGCGCATATCTGCAATAATATTATCTGATACCGATAGTCACTGGATATGCTCATATCGGCTGGAAGATTAATCGCTTGTCTGTACTGGGGACCCCCACTGACCCTACCTGTACAGGGTTAAGGACTCTTGGTGGATAGCGGCCCCCCTGTGGGCAACTTTGGGAACCTCTGAGTTACAGTACTGTCATCCTGCTAAGACTACCATTAGGATTGTTTTTTAAATAACTTAGATAATTTGTCTATATTCAGGCTGATTAATTAAATGTATAATAGTAGTTAGACACGGACGGTGATCGATTATATTAGCGAACAACAATAACGGTTGTTTTTATTATACGAGCATCTGCATACGGCTATGTCCTGGAAGCAACATACTCTTTCTCCCTAACTAAACTCTGAATAAAACAATAATATATATCACATTAATACCAACGTGTTATTGAGCGGGGTGTTTATCGGGACTCTTATAAGTTATATTAGAAGAAGTCTTGATTGTTTTACTTGTTAATGTAAGCTGTTGCGCAGCAGTGATGGAAGCACTCTGCGGGAAATAGACGGAGCCCGGGCTGACAATACTTACGGATTGTTATTACTCATCGTCAGCAACAAACTGCTCAATATCCGGACGTTAGAGTGAAGGCCGGCGGCCGCCATGTCCCGCACATGATCTATTACATTCATGTTGGAGTAATTTGTGGGTTTAGGGTTCAGCTTGAAAGTTTGGGGGCTTGTAAACAGCTAACGTTAGCGCGTCTGATGTATTAAATATGGCGCTGCACGTCCTTCCGCATACTGCTGCCTTCAGGGGCCACTCAGAAGCTCGTTTTTTCTATATCTGCGAAGTCTTCTCAGGAAATCTGCGACTTCGTAATGTTTTTTATTTGCTTACATTGTGTTTAAGAAACGAAAGATTAAATCGTTGTGTGGAAATGAATATAAATGAGATAAGGTCTTCCACGGCTCTTAAAAACACGAGGATATGTTGGCCAACTTATTTTAGATGTTTGAAAACGAAGCTTTGGTTATTTTGTGCAGAAATAACCTATTTCTGATTTAGTTTATTAAAATAACTTTACACAATATCTAATGCACAACTTAACATTTTTTAACAATTTTTGACAGTAACTTTTGATGTTGGAATAATATTTATAAAATGTGCTGCCTTTATTTTAATTTTATATTTGTTTGTGATTTCCCAAATAAATAGCCTAAGTCAGTCTTTAAACATAAGCAGCCAGATAATGAAATCGTCTATTAGGCACATATGTGTAAATTGCCCATGCCTTTATTTTAATTTTATATTTGTTTGTGATTACTGTGTTAGTTTGTGTCTTCTTTCCCCTGTTACACAAAGTCTTTTATCAGCTGGCTGAGGATCTGATGCCCGAAAATTGAAAATTACTCCAAAAAGATGTGACACATGTAATCAAACGGTTTTCATGCAATCATATCATACTCTACCACAGCATCAGAGATATTTTAATGTCTAGATCATTCATGCCTGAAGTATGTCATTATGTGTGAGACAAAATAAGAAAAAAACAAGATATTATTTTATTAAACATAATGCTAGTGACCAGGACAAAACACTGAAAGGTAAGTTTATTTCTATAGCACATTTCAGGCAATAAAATCATTGTCATTTCATTTAAAGAGACACACACACACCAAAACGGAGCGTTCTGAGAGAGCTGGTTTATACAGGGTCACAAACCTCCTCTGGTGCTTGATTCATGTTATATTTTGACCAAAGCACAGCACAGATGTTTCATTTAGACCACAGGGGACTGTTTGAAAAGCTGGAGGAGGGGGATAATATGTCCCCTTTAATATACTAATGGACACTTTCCATAGCAGCCTTCCCCTTGTGGGATCATTAAAGTATATCAGGGTGTGAATGTGTGTGAATGTAACTTTATGAGCCTCCATCAGGGTCATAAACAAACACATTGCAAGCATGCACCCTTTCAAAAATGATGCCTTCAATGTGTTTCTTTATGACCCTGATGGAGGCTGATAAAGTTCATCTTTATCCTACAAATGTTGCTGAAGCTATTTAAGATGGACATTAATCAAGGCCAGATTTTGTTTAAATTAATCTTATTACAATCACAAAAAATACCATGAAGAAAACAATCAGGTTCGGTTCTGGAACAAAATGACTTAGGGTGCATCTGAGATTAAAGGGGGTGACTCTACAGTGACCGGCAACAGCATTGGAAAAATAAGTAGGTGTTTTGGGTCCTGCATGTGGTCCCCGTTGACCATCAGATCATGGACCTAATAAACACGACCTGAGTCACCTTTGTCATTTCAAAGCCTTGATTAAAAAAAAATATATTTTTGTTGTGTCCATTCAATTAGGCGTGCAGAAATGTAATATGAGGGCGCAATAAATCATGTTGTACCCTCGTTGAACCGGGCCTGAGTACCATCATCTAAGTGGTCTGGGATTCGCAAGGACACTAAAGGACTGGTGTCTCAGGTGGATGGATTGTGATGTCCCATATGGATGCAAGACCTCCTGTCGAATATAGCCTCCAGTGATGCATAACAATGAAGGTGCTTTGGTGGGCTGATATCTCAAAACAAATCGTCGCCCTGCTTCAACACAAACAAAAAACCGTCGACGCGGACGCGCATGCGCACAGTGAAATCCAGCAGCTGAACCTTGTGTCAAAACAGAGAGGGGGCATCAGCGGCTACAGCTCGCACAGACTTCAGCTCTATTTACTGGAAGTATTCCTCGACACCGAGTGTTTTTCAGAAACGTCTGCGTACCATGACCGAACAATCAGCATTACTTCTTCGAAAACAACTGGCAGGTAACAAACCACCCAGAATTAAGTGAACAACCGGCTGCCTATACTGCGGCTAGCGTTAGCATATTTTAGCATCGCAGAGCTAATGTTTACGCCATAGACATGAGCTCTAAATGCTAACCAGGCAGCATTAAATGTCCCTGCATCGCTGGTGTGTAATATTTGGATACGCTGCCTTGCTAAGAGAGTAAAGATAAGCAAAATATGTGAAGAATAAAGTGGGTAAAACACTGAATCCCAGCGCTAGCATATGCTAACTGTTAGCAGGTTGGACATTATTTAGCAGACGGAACAAAGGAATAATCAATCCAAGGACTCATCTGCTCTGATGATCACTGTAGCTCTGCTACATGTGTAGACACTGTACGCCTCTAGTGAACTTGTGTTTAAGAAGAAGAGGAAGCTTGTTAACAGTGTGGAGCTCGACACCTCCTTTTAGAAGACAATCTCATGTTTGTCACTGTAACGCTGCTTACACTCAGAGGTGTTATGCAGAGAATTGCATACATGTACACCTCGTAGCACAATGCAAAATATGGCAGACACAATTTCTACACTTGTGGATTTTCAGCCACATTTTAAAATGTTATTGTGCATTTACCCTCACATTTCTTCTGCAGACACTTCAGAGTGAAGCCAGTGGCGATTCTAGAGTATGTTGGGGCTCCAGGCAAAAAAAATAAAAAATTTAGAGGGCCACTCCAACCATCGCTCATTTCCATTATGTCTACCTGTTTCCGGCCGCTTACCCCTCATCCTCTCTTTCTTTTTTCTCTCCCAGACGGATAATTCCTCTTCATTTTCCTTTGGTGACTATTATCATTTTGTGGAGAATGCATGCCACGCTTAGCAGGGCAATGAGAGGTAGTGTTGTTATATGGGGCCCCCTTAAGGAGGGGTCCTCCTGTCATTGCAAAATTTGCACATTTTGAGCCACTGCTGTCATTTAAATTCTGTCAGCCCTTGGGGGCCCCCTACTGGTCTGGGGCCCCAAGCAGTTGCCTGCCCTACCTGCTGACGTTTGCAGGCAACAGCGCCTCTGAGTGAAACACTGTTTGCAGCTCATATTTATGCAGGCTAATGAAAATGTGTTTTCTGTCAAGACTACACAACAATAAAGACACTTAACTTTATTAAGTATTAACTTTACATACTTTGTCATCACAGATCTTCAATAAGACATAATATTAATACTGTTTTCAAACACTTCCGTGAAGTGCATTGCATTCATGTTCATTCATGGGATACATTTCTCAGCATAACACCTGTTTAAAAGAAGAGTACACTCATCTTGCTGTTAAAGCCCGAAGACATGCACACCTAAATATTCTTCTTCTGGCTTTCCGATCTGAGAGGTTTTTGTGACGGCAATGATCAACAAGCAGAGCCCAATAAAAACATGATTACCGAGGACATTAAAATTCATGAACTTCAGAATGAAAAGCGGGTAAAAGTGTTTATTATAAAGTTGAATCTCTCTATTGATTGATTAGTTTTAACATGTGGAAGGTTGTCTCTGGAAAAATAAGACGTGTTATCTTTCTGGATGGGACAGATCGGATCTAATATCGGTATCGGGTCTGATATTGACGTAATTTACATATCGGATAATGGACTTACAGCGCCGGTCGACGTCACACATCAAGAAAGATGGTTTATCGCTTTAAACATTCTCAGCTCGCACAGTATCACTGAATTGTAAGGCCCCGTGTCCACCGTGCACGTTTGTTTATCGTTTGTTAAAAATGAGCAGAGAGCGTATGCACCAGAAAGTGACCACCTGGAGAAAAAGTGCCGCACCCAGCATCTTTTTTTTCAGAGCGCTTCGCCTTTTTTTGTACGGTCACTCTGAGCGCTCAAAAAATAAAATCTTTCAACATTTCAGAAAGGCGCTGTTGACATCACCAGCACTTTTTTCCCTAATGTTTAATGTTCCCCGTAGTTTGCCACCTACAGATCGTGTCTGGTACCCACATCATCTTAGCTCCGTTAGAGGTTAGGGCGCGTCCCATGGATGTAGGCTATAAACTTAAAAAAAAAAAATTGATCATCCTTATTCTGTTCTTTGCAAGAGATTTGTCATTGTTACAAAAGCAACTTTGAACAGCCCTGTTCAGACCGCTGTCTCAAACTGTGATAGTTCCACCCCTGTGACATTTCGCATTCAATGAGGCGTAATAGGGGGACAAAGTTATCCCCCCTCTGTACCATCTTCAGAGGTAGTAACTAGAGCCCGACCGATTAATCGGCCAGCCAATAATATCGGCCCATGTTATCTTAACATAGTGACTATCGGTATCGGCTAATTTTATACCAGATATGCGTCGATATTACTCGATTTATTCACAAGTCAAACAGCATTTCATTTGAGTTTAATTTTATTAAACTAGAAGTTCACCAGCAGAGGGCGCTATACCGATTACAACAAGCTGATGAATGTACATGCTCAGTTACTTTCCAGTTGAGTGATCATCTTGTCTTCATTATAAATATTTTCCACAAGTGTTTGATAACTGAGAGAACTGTTTTATCATTATCGTATGTATTCTCTTCCTAATACCGATATGGGCCCAGAAACATCAGTTGAGCCCTATAAGTAAGAGAGGTGAGGCAGCTTCAGCAGAGGGAGCGCAGCGACGTGTGTGCCCGACTGACTGAAGTGTTTGTGGAGCTCCTGCTGTGCCGTGCTTCCACAACGTTGAAATATAATGTGGATTCACAGAATGGGACATTAATATTACTGCGTCACAGAATCAATATGAATTTTACAAAGCGAGATGACGCATGAGCTTACGCTGGCCACAGACTACATAATTTTCACATTTAAACCGATTTTAAAAACACGGGAGGCCACAGACGTGGTCAGTTTTAACAGATTTTTAGTATTGTAATCTTCTGAACGCACACACTATAGACCTCGTGTCTCCTGATGGAGTTGATGTTTCGGTGAAGCAAAAGGTTACTGCCACTTCCAGACCAGGAGACCACACACACCGTCTGTTTGTAGTAACGATATAACAGACACGAGATCTCACTGAAACTCGCGTCATCAAACGTGATTTCAGAAGAAAGACAAAGATGGAGGCCGATCGATGTCAGCTGGCTGTCCTGCTGTGGGTTCTGTTTTTTTTGCTGCAAAAGGAGAAAAACAATGGGGATTCAGTCCTGGCTTTTAGATGAGGGATTAAGTGCGGCTTTATTTAATTTTCAGCGTGAGCTGAGTGTGTGTTGTCAGTGTAAGCAACATCCGGTTGGTGACACTGGTGGCTGCTGCCGGTACTCAGTGGCAGAACTACCTGGAATCGATCGGGGAGGCTTCGACTCGATCGTGAGCCGTAAAATAATGACACCACACACTTGAAGATAAAATGGATATGTCCAGCAGCCCCCCCTACCCCCAACTCAGGACCGCTCTCTGTGGGCAGCCCCCCCAATCACTCTGACATCTATATGTCAGAGTGATTCAATATTGGTCAATATTGTGAAATAGCTGTCATCTTGTCATTGTCCACTCAGTTGTCTTTAACTCTCTCTTCTGTCCGTCTCTCCAGAGCTCAACAAAAACCCCGTGGAGGGCTTTTCAGCTGGTCTGATAGACGATGATGACATTTATAAATGGGAAGTCGTGATCATCGGTCCTCAAGATACCCTTTTGTAAGTGAGATCTTTCAAACACACGTGTTGATTGAGAGTTTCATGTACATAATTATTAAACGACTCCTCCTTTGTTTGTGTTTTAGTGAAGGAGGGTTCTTCAAGGCGTACCTGACCTTTCCGTATGATTATCCTCTACGACCTCCAAAGATGAAGTTCATCACAGAGATCTGGCACCCAAACGGTAAACACACATATTACACGTCTGGTGATTGAACAGAAACGTCAGCGAGGCTTTGAGGTTTGTTGCACGCTGGCTGCTGCTAAACCGATGCTTCCTGTCTCCACAGTGGCAAAGAACGGAGACGTTTGCATCTCAATTCTGCACGAGCCAGGCGAGGATAAGTTTGGTTATGAGAAGCCTGAGGAGCGCTGGCTTCCGATCCACACGGTAGAGACAATCATGATTAGCGTTATCTCCATGCTAGCAGACCCCAACAGCGACTCGCCAGCTAACGTTGACGCCGCGGTGAGTTCCCCTCCGCTTTCGTTTCCTCTAACCGAACAGCTGGCGGGAACGGAGATTTAGAAAATGTTTTGTTTTTTTTGTTGCTCCTGCAGAAAGAGTGGAGGGAGGACCCAAACGGCGAGTTCAAGAGGAAGGTGGCGCGCTGTGTAAGAAAAAGTCAAGAAATGGCATTTGATTAGGAGTCATCAGCGCGTTCCAGGGTGAGTATGTTGAACTCTTCTGCCAGGTGAGCGCCGCTCGTCAAACTGTACGCACACAAGTAATCGTGTTTTTATATTATTTTGCAGTTAAAGTCGATGCCTTCAGAGGGAAGATTTCAACAAAAGGCTTTTGCACCCCTTGTTTTGCCAGTCAAAGGAAATGGTTGGCGTCAACTTCAACCACGTTTCTGTGAACGGTCGTTTTATTTTTCTTCTTTCTTTCTTTCTCCGCAAGATGAGCCAATTTGAGAACCCTACCAGCGAAATTGAACCTGTTTCCTACCTGGAATTGTATATTTAATGTTATTTATTTTGAAAAATTAATGATGTAAGATATGTCACTACTGTAAATTAACTTGCTTTTTTATCTGCTGCTGAACAGTTTCTACTTTATACCAGGTTTCTTATGCAACTTAGTGGTCAAGATTGTGTCAAAGGAAACGTTAAAACCCATTAGGTCATCACCTCCCGACGTGACACGCACCGCCAGATTAATGTTTAAGGTCGCGTCAGATGATTTCAGCTCCGTTATAGAATCACTGTCACCTTGATGTAGGCCTCACCTCCTCACGGGCTGTTGGTGTTGTCGAGGACGCGGTCGAGAACCTTCAGAGGGACTCACCCCCAATTTCCACATACTCGCGCGTCAGTCCCGCTCACTGCCTCTCTAGTCGATGATCGTGTTTCCACAGCGAGTGTTCAACCAGCGCCACTACACTCAACTCCATTTCAAATACGCTGTCAGTCTATTTTCGATGGAGCTCGCTGCAGGCACGCGTCAAGCTGGACAGAATCGAGCGACCTGGACAGGAAGTCAGACAAAGAAATGCACAGAGCGAGTGTCCGCTGAATTTCAAAATAATATATTAAAAATAATAAAATCCTGATTGTATTTTCCATGATTTTATTGACATTAAACAGGCGCCAAACGAATCATCCTCGTGAAGACAAAGCAACATTGTCTCCTGTCATGTGTGTACAGCTGCTCATGGCTGAAACAGACCCAGATGAGGCAGGGCACACGCCGTCCCACGGAGCAAAACCGTGGCGCTGACGGACCTTGACGTGCACAGAGAATGTGGAAATTGGGGGTTACTCTGTCGACCTTTCCATACAGTCTTTATTTTTTGAGAAAGGCCTCCTGTTAGCATGTGAGTTATGCTGGTGTATGTATAAAACCATAACTCTCAAACCTGCATGACCCCCCCTCAGCAGCTCCGTCATATATCGTTTCCTCGCTGTAGATGTAAATGGAATGGCTTACACGGTGACTTGAGAGTTATCATTTTTGCGTCTCAATCGACTCACACAAGCATAGCTGAAAGGTGACAGGAGGCTTTTAGCCGACGTCTCAGGAGCACACTTCATCGGGTGTTACATTAGCAACCTCCTGACCCCGCCCCCTTAACGCCTGGTCAGTGAAGGTCTCCGTTCATTACTCCGTCTCATGTCTTTTCACACGGCCATTAAAAATCACAGACATCCAAATAGAAGCCGCAGCTGTGCATCCGTTACCTGACATCGGAGCGTACCTCAAGGTGGAAGGACGACGAAGAGGATTGTGGTCGTTTGAGTAGAATCAGGCTCGTCATTCATACCTTGTTGTTGCACATCTGACTTAAATAAGGGCGTTTACGTCTAATTCACTCGTGGGTTCAAAGTAACACTCTTGAGTTCTGATTGGTGCATACTTAGAGTATATCGATCCCTATCACTGGACATGGGTTTTTAATGTTTGATCAACTTAAATCGCCGTTCTGTAAAAATCAAACTTAGCGTTCTGACAGCATCGGACACATCCTGCGTTCAGGTTTTATTTTGAAAAACAGTCTCATGTGGGCGGAGTCTGTGGAAACGTCACGTTAATCGACTGTCGCTGAATATAAAGCCATGATAATGACGTCGACCTCTGAATAATGTTACACAAAGACTTTGAAAAATAAACTAGCTCACCATGTTTGGCGCATGCAATCAGGTTTGACGGGGTTGGGTACGTTACAAAATGAGAATAAGTCAGAACGTTGTGGGGGAATGTGACTGTAGACTCGATGATCACATAACTGCTGTCAACATTACCTTTTTAAGTCAGACTTTTCTAACCTACCATGACCTCCTCTGACCGGTGTTCACTGTATTTGCACAGATTTGGTGCGTTTGAAAATGTCTTTAAGCAATACGCCCTGACAATGGTGTGTCCAGGTAACCCACCCTAACGCCATTTTTTTTTTGTTTGTTTGTTTGTTTTTTTGTTCATTTTGTGTCGATGCAATGTATATTGGACATGATGCTCAATAAAGTGTGTAAACAGAGCGGCCTGTTCTTCTGAATGTGTTTTACATTTTAGATTTAGAGTGTTGTAGTCAAGACCACACTAACCGAGACCAGGACGTACACGAGACCAGGGTGCTCTGAGACCAAGACAAGATCAAGACATTTAGAGATTAAGATCAAGTCAAGACATAGCCAAGACATTTAAGGATTGAGACCGAGATATTTAGGGATCAAGGCCGAGTCAAGACCAAGGCATTTAGGGATCAAGGCAAGACCAAGACATTTAGGGATCAAGGCAAGACCAAGACATTTAGGGATCAAGGCAAGACCAAGACATTTAGGGATCGAGACCAAATCAAGACCAAGACATTTAGGGATCAAGGCCGAGTCAAGACCAAGACATTTAGGGATCAAGGCCGAGTCAAGACCAAGACATTTAGGGATCAAGGCCGAGTCAAGACCAAGACATTTAGGGGGCGGCAGTAGCTCAGGACTTGGGTTAGGAACCGGAGGGTCACCGGTTCAAGTCCCAGTGCGGACCAAATATAGAAGTTGGTCTGGTAGCTGGAGAGGTGCCAGATCACCTCCTGAGTACTGCCCTTGAGCAAGGCACCAAACCCCCTCCCCACCATCAGCTCAGGAGCACCCGCTGTGGGCCGCTCTGTCATTCTGTCTTCTCTCCATTAGTGCATGTCCATAGGATCCTGTTTCTGCATGTGTGTGTATATTTCAGCCTATGTGTGTGTTCATGACTTACAGAGTGTAAAAACTGAAATTTCAATAAAAGTAAATCTTAATCTTTAGGGATCGAGACCGAACTACAAATGAACTGATGTCTTGATGGTCTTGATTTTAAATCCAGAGTTCGCGCAGTCTGAGACAAGACTGAGTAGAAATGCTTTAGATTCCAAGACGAGTCTTTGAGTCTACCACAACACTAGGGAACACCTCTGGGTTCAAGGTTATTCGACCTCTGCTCTGTAATTGGATGCTGGGGACGGCATCAGGTTTCAGAGCCAGCTCCATGTCCCACTGAGGGGTCATGATGATGCAACATGTACTCAGCTGATTAAGATGCGAGCAGTCTTTCCGGTACATGATCATAACTAACCATGCAAAAGCGTGTCACGTTTGTCGAGCAGCTGGAAATGGAAAACGTGTTAACAAAAGGCCGTGGTCACGTGTCGACGAGGTAAGATGGCAGTGTGAGTTTAAACTGTAAATGCAGACGGTGGATTCTTTCCTGTTCAAACTGAGATTTTTCTTTTAAAGGTCTATGGACCCCGAGAGAGGAGGTGAGTCTAGTCATCCTTCAGACTCTCACCATATGTTATTAAATGGTTGTTTTCTGTCACCATGTCATGGACAATACATTTGTATGAATCTTGAGTTTGAAAGATAAATAAATATCGGGGTATGATATTAAGTACTTATTTTTTAAATATTTATTTTGGAGCTTTTTATGCCTTTATTTTAGAGACAGGACGGTGGATAGTCTGAAACTGTAGAGAGAGAGAGAGAGAGAAAGGGAGAGAAAGAGGGGGGGGGGAGAGAGAGAGAGAGAGGAATGACATGCAGAAAAGGAGCCAAAGGTCGGATTTGAACCCAAGCAGCCCCCTCTTGAGGACTATAGCCTCTGTACATAGGGTGCGCTCACTAACTGTTATACTGACTGGGAATTGAACCCCCCACTCTCTCTGGGCATTTCCTCTCTATTCAGCTGTACTATCCAATAACTCCAAGAGGTCCTAAAACAACTTTTAAAAAAGCTTTCTTCTAGGACATTTATTAAAGACCAAAACAATTAAAGTCAGGGTTGGTCATTTCCTCCAGATCCACTTTTTCAGATTTTGGTGTAAATTGTCTTTAGGTCCTGACAGAAATTAATAACTCATGTTCTCTGAAAAAGGAACAAAGAAAATCCATCATCTGTATCAGTTGTAAGTCTGTAAAAACTTTAACCAATGTCAGCCACGAGGTACCAATCTGATGAACCAATCAGATGCCTCCCTGTCTCCCTGCTCGTTCTCTACCTCTTGCGTGCTCTAGCTCACACTCAAAGAGCCTCACTGATGACTTTAGGAGTTTATATTGTGAGTTTACTTACCGCTGAATGAGACCTGAGACAACATAGTTTCTACACAATGTAAGAGATGAGTTGGGGGGGGGGGCTTGCAGTAGTCTGGTTCATTTTGTTTGCTTTATACACTTTTATTTTATTCATTTCACTCTCAGACTGTTATTCTTAAAATGTGCTGCTGACAGCAGAGAATCTATCTTATCAGGAACAAGGTGAAGTTATTTGTAACACGTTTCCTGTGGCAGGTCTTGAATCTCTTCCACGTCATCTCGGCAGGGAAACACACGTCGATATGTCTCCAAGCAACCAGCGCATGAAGACCTCACATATCCCCCAAACGTTGATGTCTGTACCCTTCTTACAGGTAACCACATAATGCTGGAGCTTAGATTTCTCTTTCCATATTTCATTATTATGTGACTAGTGAGTCTGCAGAGTCTGATCCCCTCATTTCATTTCCCTGTGTCAGCATCCAGCTCTTGCGACTGGACGAAGGCGTCACCTTTGCAGTATAGCAAATGTCTACAGCACAGAGCACATGAGGCAGCAGATGAAGAGACACTATCTGAATGTGCTGCACACATACATCCAATCAAGTGTGTATACTTCACATCTCAAAGGTAGACTTCAACCGCTGTCATCCTTCTCATGTTCTGTTTAATCGATCCCAGGACAGAACCCCTCCTGCAGAAGGTTTTTGGATCATCCGCTTAAAGTCAGGTTGGAGAGAGACGTGGGGAAGGTGAAGCCAGAGAGGCAACAGAGGAGCAGCAGTAGCGGCACAGCTTATTCCGTAAAACAAACTGAAACAAAGAGTTGTGTGTTTCATTTGAGAAGAGAGAAAGAGCATCCAAGAGTCTAAAGTTAAGATAGGGAGGGGTTCATCACTCTGAGACGCAGTGCTGGAAATAAAGGGCAACAATTCAAGGAAATGTTTTACAATAAAAAACTGAAATAATCGGGGGTTTTCAGCGTCTCCACCAGGGGTGTGCCCATACTCTTTTGAATGTGGGGCGGCTGTGGCTCAGTTGGTAGAGTCGGTCATCTCTCAACAGAGAGGTCAGGGGTTCGATCCCCAGCTCCTGCAGTCACATGTCCGATGTGTCCTTGGTCAAGACACTTAACCCCAAGTTTGTCCCGCTGTGGGGGGAGACAGCTCTCTACAATTTGGACTGCAGTACCTGTTTTAAACACTAGGTGTCAGAGAGACATTTTGCTCCTTTAGATTTCGGACAGATTCACGACATGCTGCCAAATGGACAATGTCTTTTTCAGGGAATTCAAGACAAGACAACCCTTACAACAACCCGGTGATAAACCAGCCTTCCTTCAGTCCAACTTTTAAAATAAGGCAATAGAGACCCTAGACTGTTGAACAGTTGAAATCCTACATCAAGCAAGAATGGGAAACATTACATTTCCAGAGTTACAGACATGTGTCTCCTCAGTTCCTGAACTCTTACAGTGTTGCTAAAAGAAGAGGACAGATCGGCTAAGGGGGGTAATCAGGACCTGGTCTGCTCTTTAATGAAACGTGCTGCTGGCCTCAAGAAAATAACGAGAAAAACAAATTCCCAGTTTCAATGTTTGTCTACTTGTCCTACTATTAAAACTCAGGTTTCAATGTATTCTATTTAATTTATTACAGTTTACACAGTTTACCAACTGATTAGGAAGTGGAGTTGTGTATGACATAAATATGATGAATGATTGTTATTTAGCCTTACCATTTGTTGGAGAGGACTTCCTTCATTTTCTTTCCTCTCCTTTATTTGTAATCAAAGTATTTCTGTTACAACGATGAGAAGCACATTATTACAGACTAAGCATGACGTAAAGATTAGAGGACTAAAACCACACAAATAAACAGAAAATAAGAATCAGAGTCTAATTTGTAGGAGGGCGCTGGTGGTCAAGTGGTTGATGGAGGCTGTGGTCCTCCAGGCGGGCGGCCTGGGTTCAATTCCGACCTGTGGCTCCTTTCCCGTGTGTCATTCCCCACGGCTGTCCTACTCTCTCTCTTTCCCAGACATCTGACTCTACTGTCCTGTCTCTAAAAAGCATTAAGAGCCCCAAAAGTAAACCTTCAAAAATACACACTAATGTGGAATTAAAATCTGTACGTTTTGGTTTATTTCTAAAACTTGTTTAGTGTTAGTATATGTTTAAGTTTATTAATTCATTCCTGAAAATAAAAAAACATGGTTTGACTTTCATAAATCTACATTTGTGTAAATATTGTTTTTTTGTTTAGCCTGAATAGTTAGTGTGTTATACTTTTGTTTTATTTATTTTAAATTCTTTTTTAGGAACCACTTGAGATGTTTCATGATTTTAAACAAAACAAGCAAAAACATAGCTAAAAAGTTAATATCAAATGATGATAAGGTATAAAAAGTCCAGGGAACCGACTCATTATATTCTAAGTTTGGTGACTTTAAGTCTTTTTCAGATATCCAAGTTTGAAATAAAACCCAAGAAGATTTTTGTGAATTCACAACCATAAAATAAATGTTTTAAGTTTTCCTTTTTCTATCACACAAACTTAGAAAAAGGGGGCAGTTTACACACAGTTCACAGTTCAGAAAGAGCAGACTGAGGAAGAAGATATGCCCGCAAACCCTTCGCTCAAAATCCACAAAAACTTTTATTCCATCACAATCACAACGTTTCGACCAGAGGTGTTCTTCAGGTGAGTTCAGAAAGTATGACATGAAGAACAACCTCGTTGTGACTGTGACGGAATTCAAACTTTTTGTGACATTTCAGCAAGTGTGCGGGATATAATCCAGGACATGAAAAATTACATTGCATGGTTTAATTTTTAATATCTTAAAATGTGTTATTTTGTTTTTGACAAAGGCCTTTTGTAATATATTAGAGGAAAAGTCCGCGCCAGGATCAGTTTTGCGCATGCGCAGTGCGCGTGTCCTTTATTATTTTCAGTCCGTTATCAAATATGAATTGTCGTCTGGAGGGAAACTGTGTAAAAGGTGTGTAAAGGGTCGAAGTTACAGCTAAACACGACTAGAAAACTAATAATAATGATGATAAGAGATATGTTTCAAGCCTTCATAACAGTTAGCAGCTAATGAGAGACTTTAATAAAACACGATGATGCTAATGAGATGCTACTAGCTTAAATGTCGGCTTCGTTAGCATCTTTGTTTTTCACCTGCAGTCAGGAACTCTGCATTTATGAATGAATGACTTTAAATAAGATGAACAAAAAAAAAGACTAAAGTAACAGTGTCCGAAAAGGAGAAGGAAGAAGTAAAACTTATATACCCTATCCCTATGTTAGTTTATAAATTATTCCAACAAATATACAAACTTATCCCCAGTTTGTTTGCCCCATAAAATAAATAACAATCCTAATATCCACCCAGTGTTACAAAATATAAAGGAATATAAACTATTATGACTTCATTCAGCTGATGTTGACCTCCTGTGTTGCAGCTTTTGGAAAGGCTGTTCATGCCTTGTCCCGGGTCGGAGATGAACTGTGGTTGGATCCAAAGGTCAAAGGGGTGAGCAGCACCAACACAAGACGAACCTAAACCAGGAGAGAAGCCAGGCCGTGTACCTGTCCAAGAAGAACCCTTTTATTACTCTCTTTATTTATTTAAGTAAATGAAAGTTGTTCCCCATAAGCCCCAAAAAGTCAAAAAGAACAAAAAACAACATACATCTTGTCTGTGCAAAATATTTAAACCTGGGCTGTGTGCACAAGATATGTTGTAAATAGTTAAATGGATTTCTCTCTCTGTCCACGGCCCCCTCTCTCTAATAAAAGCACAAAAATAAATCTAATAGAAAAATTATATTAACTTGTATGCACACATTTTTTTCAAAACCTTTTTGAGACTTCAGGGGTTGAACCTCTGCGACCTCCGGATCCATGGCGTCATGGAGCAGCATTTTGACTGGCTCCCTCTCATTTCTCTTTGTGTTGAAAGCTGGCGCTGAGATCTGTGAACTCTGCTCATTCTGCGTACGCCTGCTTCCTCTTCTCTCCCCTGTTCTTCAAGAACTACAACCTGCGACCCGCGACAGAGCATGGCGCTGAAACAGTCAAATGCAAACTGGCTATGAAGGTATGTCAGTCACCTAGAGAATTCAACCGCAGAGCGCTCCAGCTCACTCCTCAGGACGAATACAGAATATTTCATGACATAAAACATGATGACACTGTTCCTTTAACCCTCTGGGGTCTGAGCCTATTTTGCCCGTTTTTGAAGACTTTTGATTTTTTCTTTATATACCACATAAAACATGTTTACCATACCCATGTTTGGTATCCTTTTTTTTCAGCACAACTTCACCTATATGATCTGACTATTATTTTTTCACTTTAACCTTTATTAACACATTGGGCCCAAAAATACACAAAAATCATCAAATCCGAGTTTACAAATTGAAATATTTATTGAAATAAAAGCCACAAACATGCTCAACAAAACGTTTTGGAACTTGAAAATGGTTGCATAGGTTGTACATATGAACATATCAGGGTAAAATTGAAATATAATACGACTATATACAATATATTTCCCATAAAAACATGTTTATTTATAGGTGTTTTTTTCCTTGTTAGCTGCAACTGTTCAAAACAAATTACCAGTATGTGCAAAATTACACACCAGCAACATCAGTGCTTAGTATTCCCAGAGTTCCAGATAGTGCAAATGTAAAATGTAAAAGGTAAAATTGAGATGTAATCACACTATATACAAATATTTCAAACTTTATACAATTGAGCACCGTTGTTTTTTTATTTGTGCCACCCAGCAAAGCAGTTTCTGTCTACAACAACGCATAGAGCCACATTGCAGGATTTGCACTTCCAGGGAGTGAGATGCCTTTTTTTGTCCACCTGGTGGCAGTGTTGGCAGATCCTTTGGCCTTTTGTGGCTTTCAGGCTGGCATCTGTTGCCATGGCAATGAGAACCGGAATGTGGTCGGCACTCCTCTTTGTGGGCACGCCTGTGTTGTCCACCCCAAACAGCTGGGACACCAGTTCAGTCGGGAAGTCCTTGTGGGACATAGGCTTCACCTGATTTGAGGCGCTGATGTCTGTGTACAGGAGGTAAGTGTTTGTGGTGGCAATGTCTACAAGATGCAAAAACAGGGTGCGGTACCAGCGTGCGGTTCTGCGGTGGGCAAAATAATACTGGAGCAGCTGGTCAAACAGGTCAACCCCACCCATGTACTTGTTATAAGCAATGATCGGGGTGGGGCAGGAGATGTTCTTCACTGCCCAGTGTCCATCTTTCTCCTTCACTCTCCTCTTGACTACCTCCCCAGAAACTGCTGGATGGATTGTCGAACACATGGATACCTCCCTTGTGTCTTTCCACTTTGCAAAGACCAGGGGGTCCTCCCTGATCCATCTCACCGTGCCCCTCTCTGATTTCTTGGTGAGGTGATTTTCTCTCCCACTTGGACACTCTTTCCTGTTGTCCCTGTATGTGCCACAGGCTCCAAACCTCATGTTGGCCAAGTCGAGGAACAACACGTGGTAGCCGGTGCCAAAGTAGGATGGCTGAATTATAGCATCATATGAGAGCCCATGCACTGTGTGTGTGTTTTTTTGCCCATGTAAACGTTGAAATTTATTGTGTAGCCGTTGCTGGAGTCGGCCAGCACAAACAGCTTTATCCCTCACTTGGTGGGTTTATCTTTCATGTACTGGGTCATGCCAGTTTTTGCCTTGGTGGCCACCATTCGCTCATCTACAGCCAATTCCTTCCTTGGAAGGTAATAAGTCCGGCAGGCACTAAGGATGTTGTCCATTAGGGGCTTGATCCTGAACACCTTATCATGCTGTGGTGTTCCCTTCCTTTCATCATTTTTTTTGTCCTCCTCCGGGTCACTGGGGTGGATATTCCACAGCAGAGCCCTGAATCTGTCCCTCGACATCAAGGTTGCTGGAAACGGCACAGATGTTATCTTGTTCTGCTTCCAATAATCCACAATACTCGACAGTGACACCAGTGACGTGTAAATGAGTAGTCTAAGGAACTTGTAGAGCTCCTCAACTTCAACGTCATCCCATTTATACTTCTTCCCCATTTCCTGGTTTGCTGCAGCATACTTATTGGTGTTTCTGCAGAGGGTCCGCATTGTGGTTTGGAAGAAATATAACTGGAACAGGTGCAGAGGTGAATAGGCTGCATGGCTGTCCACCTGGGCTCCTGGTGTTCTCCGTGGTGTGAACCGGCTAATTTGTGGGACAGTGTCAGGGTCATTTTCAGTTCTCCAGGGCTCCAAGCGATGGTGTGGCTGCGCGTGTGGAGATCTGGACCTCACCTGACTCCTCCTCCCACGCACTCTCCCACGGCCTCTCTGGGTACGCCTCAGTGTAGAGGGTACAGGCTCCTCATCACTGTACGTGCATGACAATAGTATAGTATGTGTAAAAATTAGAGATTGTTCAGGTCATTTATCATGTGCACATGATGGACAGTGAAAAAGTTTAGTTGGCACTAAAATACTCAATTTACAAAAGATAACCACACAAGTAGTATTACTAGAACCAAAAGGTAAAATATAGAAATAAACATTCAGAACAATAATCCAAATTAAACACTAGGAAATTGCTTTTTCAATCTATTTGAAATTAGTATGAGAGTTTACTCATCTATGTTCAGATAAAGGGGGAAACAAGGGGGGAGGGATTGACATATGTGTGTGTGTGTGTGTACGGTGTATGTTGGTGTGTCTCACCGTGCCCCGCAACGTCACAGTCATGACAGCAGAGAGAAGAGCAGGGAAAAGTAGCGGCACATAAAAACCTGTACATAAAATGCGATAAGGTCCTCTCACGCGCCTGCACTCTCTTGCGCGCACTCTCTCTCTCTCCCCCGGTCTCTCTCTCTCAGCATATTTATGAATAAATTAAAAATGTAATAATAACAGGTCATAAATATAGCCTACTTGGGCCGCCCGTGTATCGTCGATGTGTTTGGAAACACTGCACATAGACCTATATATAGGCTATTTGTGCATATAAAACAGGTTTATAAAGTTTACAATAGAGCAATAAACAGTCTGAAAGCCATAAATATTCATGACAAGTGGGGGCGCTGATGGTGCAGTGGTTAGTGCGCACGCCCCATGTATGGAGGCTGTTGTCTCAAGCGGACGGCCCGGGTTCACATCCCACCTGTGGCTTCTTTCCTGCATGT
This sequence comes from Labrus bergylta, assembly GCF_963930695.1. Classification (NCBI taxonomy): domain Eukaryota; kingdom Metazoa; phylum Chordata; class Actinopteri; order Labriformes; family Labridae; genus Labrus; species Labrus bergylta. The sequence continues at coordinate 1,348,242 of NC_089196.1, forward strand.
TGTTCCCCACTCTCTCTCTCCCTGATTTCCGACTCTATCCACTGTCCTATCTCTACATTAAAGGCACAAAAAGCCCAAAAATAAATCTTAAAAAAAAAAATATATATATTCATGATAAGTTTGCCTTACCTCTCATCACCGGTGACAAAAGATGGATCAGTCACCTCTTCATCCTCTGTGCTCTCCTCGTCAGATGATGAACTAGAAATAGGCTCACCCTCAGCCTCATCCAGTTCATAAAACAGTCCGAGGGCTTGATGGACATTCAGTGAATGCATTTTCACCTTGAAATTCTTCTTCTTCTTCTTCTTCTTCTTTTTCTTCTTATTGTTAATATTCTTATCAAACTCTGTCTTCTCTTTCCTCAAACACTCTCGCCTTCACTCGCGTGCTCCCGCCACTCAGAATCAGCACCACGGCTAGTTCCCGTGGTTGACTTCAGGTTCCGGGTACCAGCTGATTCGACCACTTTTTCCATTTTGGAAAAATATTTTTGTTACATGAAATTAAAACTATCATATCTCCGGTTTTACATGATCTAGGAAGGTCAAATAAAAACTGGGAGGAAGTATAAGTCTGCACTTTCGGGGGATCAGATCACGTGACGTTTTTCTTTTACGGGGTTTGATGACGTCACGTTCCATGATCATGAGGGTTAAGACGATGGTTCACATGTTGAGTGTTAATCATGTTTATTTGTGTTTCAGTGTGTTCTTCCTCTTTTCCGGTGTTTAAATTCCATCGAGCGCAATGTGGAACAATGTCAGATATCAGTCGGCTCGCCCGATGACCAGGTGATGATCCAATTCTTCTGCAGGCATGGTAGGAAACACTGAATGTGTTTTATTACAGGCTCTCAGTAGATAAAGGCATATTCTTTAACACATTTTTACAGACTATTTCAAAGAACGTTTTGTCTGCTCAGTGGTCTTACGCTGTCCAGAATGACCCTCTGCTGCAGCCACTGCATTGCATGTTGTCAGCACTTGATGGCAGTGTGATCCAGATATCCTGTCTGCTTTGGTAACAGGCATCACTAAAACCCACAACCTACGTTTCCAGGAGAGTGAGGCTCTGCAGGCTGTGTTTGCCTCACACCTCTGTCCTAATGTGCTGAAAGCTCCTGCCAGGTGAGCAGCTCGTTGTTGTGCTATCAAGTTAGAAACTCTTTTTTTTATAATGAACGAATCAAACTTCAGGAGCACATTTAAATGATCGAGTGTGAACCCTTTTTATGCAAACTATTCAGGCTTCTCTCAGCCGGATTACCGGATATAGACTTTAAAGGTGGAGTCAGTAGCGTTGTTGGTTGCAGCTTGTAAACACAACATTCAAACTTGGCCCCTCCTCCTGGGCTCATCGCCCCCAGAAGCTCACAATCACTTATAGACTGTAAATATTAAAGGACGAGGCCTGAGTGACGTCACCCTTCTGTTCCTGCAGGGGGCTTTAGAGGGTCTCCATGCTGGAAATGCTGTCTCAGTCTAACTTTCAGTCAACCTAACGACAGGCTGAGAGCTGGAGCTGAGGCGGGTTTTAAGCCTCACCTGTCAATCATGTCAGCTACACGCCTAACTATGGACAAGACTTATTGTTCATAAGCCCCCCCTCCTGTCTGATAGGGATAGTCTCCAGCTGTGAGGAGCATATGTGAACAACCAGGTCAGGAGAATCTCTGGAGCGTTCCTCCTGAAATTATCCAGAGTGCAGATGTGAAAACGGCTTAAGTCTGTTTTTAATTTTTTAGGAAGAAGCTGTTGACTCTACCTTTAAAAAAAAGATGTCTGTCAGTTTCACAGCATTCACTTCCTCTCAGTTCCCAGTTTGATTCTGGATGTGTTTTGTTCTTCTCGACTTTTGAAGGCTGTTTGGTGATGTGGTGATGCATTTTCCATCGTCACAGGAGGAAGTCACTCTGTCCATGACTCCTCTGAGAGTCGGTCTGAAAAACTACTGTGATGCTGTAAACGGTGAGCTAACGTTACACCGTGATTTGGCAGTTAACCACCACAAACTGTAGGTGACAGTGTAATGACCTGAAGTGTTTACAAGCTGCTGTGAGACAACCCCGACTGATAAAGTAACTACAACACGTCTGATCGTCTAACCTCATTAATGTAAACACTAGATGTGACGATAATGTTTGACTTGGATGAACTTCTGTCGCAGATCACATGAAGACGATGTACACGGAGATGTCCTTACACCCCGACGAGTTCGACTACTTTCACGTCGGCGTGGACTCAAATATAACCTTCTGTCTGAAGGAGCTGAGGGTAACAGGGTTATTTTTGGAATCTCCCTTTCTCCTGTCACATGAAAGTATGTGAGTGAATGGGTCCCCAGCAGTATTTAAGAGGTCATATGTCTCGTCCTGTAACGTATAAGATTCTCCAGTATTTATTTTTTTAAAGATTTATTTTTGTGCCTTTAATGGAGAGATAGGACAGTGGATAGAGCTGGAAATCAGGGAGAGAGAGAGTGGGGAATGACATGTGGGAAAGGAGCCACAGGCTGGATTTGAACCTGGGCCGCCCGCTTGGAGGACTACAGCCGCCATACATGGGGCGCGGGCACTAACCACTGCACCACGAGCGCCTCAGATTCTCCAGTATTAATGGAGCCTCAGCACGGAGCATTCTGTAACCTATCCATGTGAACTTTAACCTCTTCGGTGTGACTCATCTCTGAAGCGAAAGATAGTGTGACAGACGTGACGCACATGGAACCCATGCTCTGCACATTGCATCCCTCATTACGAGGTGTATCAATCTAAAGCCAAGTACGAGTGCGTTTGTGTCTCAGGGAAAACGAGAAACAGAAACGTTGAATCTTAGAGACTAAATCAACGTAGTTTAAGTCACTTGTTTGATTATCTGTTAGGCCAGTTTAAAAGACTTGACCTGCATCATTCACCGCCCCCAAAGACTTGGACTACCTCCTGTGAATCTCCACAGTACAGAGACTACTCCTCTAGTTCCTGTTGGTTTTAGGAAATCTGGTTATGACGGATTAGAAGCCAGGTTTAACTTTTAGTCACCTTTGATACCTCTCTTATACTCTCTGAAGGTGGCTGCAATCTGTACCATGCCCACGCACGTTTGACACCCAAAGTCCAGTTTGTTTGAGGATTTCGAGAGTTCAAAACCCTGGCACACTTTGAAGAGGTGTGCTTCAGCTTGGTACAGTTCTTCATGTACGAGCACAAGCATGGGTACACAATGTAGACATGAAGTTTAATCGATCCCTGCCTCCATAATTGAGAAATCCCAGAGTGTTCTGTCTGAATCTGACTAGAATAAGACACAAAGTCAGTAAAGTATCTGTCATGTTCTCTGTGTTGTTCTCCGATACTCAGAGACAGACTAAACACTGCGTCCCTTTTTTTATTTTTGAGTCTGCCCAAGCACGCTTCATGATCACGTAAAGCCATTCATGTGTTGTGTTCAGGGTCCAAAATAAATATCCGCCAAGCACGTCTGGGAACTACTACCTTTTAAAAGAATAAAAGGTGAGCAAATATATGTTTTATAATTTTTAAATTTCCTGATCTGATAAAATTATCCAAACCGTGACTTAAATCTGTGATTGATTCAACAGAACATACCTTCTCAATTAAATGTGCTGAAACAAATGTGTATGCGACACAAAAGCACAGTTTTTTAATTTGGCCGGTAAATAATATGCCTGATAGGTGAGTTAAAAAGTTAGTTTCGGACCCTGGTTGTATTTGGACGTTATTTTCAAGAGGTAACCGTGCTCAGGCCTGGTTAGTCCTGGAGCAGTGTGAGTGCGCCCTTAAGGATCAGCTGTTAAATGTCATAGTTGGAACAAGGATCCACTAAAGTCAAACTTTCCCCTGTGAATTTCTGCTGATCTGTTTTCCAGGGTCTGTTGTCCTTTGCAGAGTCACACTGTCTTCCAGTGTCGGTCTACTGCGGTGCCGCTGGAAAGTAAGTTTTTGTGTGCTTGTTGTTAACTTAGTAAACTAACGTCAGCCAGCTCTGCTACGGGAACCCCAAAATCAGTTGTGTTTCACTAAACTAACATCTTTATTTAAAATATTGATCCTGTCTGCGGCTGGTTTAGTCAGATTATAACCAGCGCTTTAGCCACGTTAGCAGAACCGGTGATGAAATTGTAAAAGATAGTGATGACTTTAAAAACGCAGACTTCATAGGACTAACTTTATTGATGTTTCTTGCAGGCCTGTTTGCTTCTCTGTGGAGGACATGGTCCTAGAGGCCACTGTGGTGCTGGCCACTCTTTATGACCCTGAAAGCAAGGACCCCTCTCAGTCAGCAGCGATGACCCTGACCGATGCTACACAAAGGTACCAAGACTTAGGTGTTATAAATCATGTTTAAATCATCGGGATCTGCACGGATTACATCTCTACTTAAAGGGGGATTTTTGACCAGACAGCTCAATGACCAGTTTTCTCAAACCTCCGTCGACAATGTTCAGCAGAGTCGAGTTGAATCTTCCCACAGGGATCTCTACCTGAGCCTCTCTGTTGGCACTTAGGCCGCGTGCCCTAGTTGGCTTTTCCTTTTTTAGCTTCCTTAGAGGGCGTAGTGTTACAGCACCAAACCTTGTGTCTGTAAAAGAGATAAATAGGCCAAGCCTGGAACATGTGGGGTAAGGTTAGAAGCCTGTCAGTGTCTGTAATCCCTGAAGCTCTGCCATGTTGTCCTGCTCTCTCTCTCTCTCTCTCTCTCTCTCTCTCTCTCTCTCTCTCTCTCTCTCCCTCTCTCTCTCTTTTTCAACTCTGGGTGTTTCCTGTCACCATTGGATACCCTATCTTCCATTATTACACAACATTGTTATTCCCATTGATACTCACTACAGATTTATTACCCTCTTTGTTCTTTTTTTGTCAGTTTTAATATAAAAGAATGACCTCATATATGTTTTTGACACTCCCTCATAGTCTAACCACACATGCAGTTTGAATCTTAATGTCTTTGTTCATGCTTGCAGGACTTCTCGTCAGAAGTCAGAACCGTAAGAGGCTAGGTTGTGCTTGATGTCCGTAGGCGCTGTGTGGAATTTAAAATATTTTCAACTTGGGCACAGGGCTCCGTGACATCACCTCCGCGCATCCAATAGGAGGGAAGATCAGATCACAACAAAGAGTGTCCCACTTTCCTGTGCTCTAATGTGTGGCGTGCTCATGAAGTGCTGCAGCTCCTGGAAGAGCCGAAACTCTCCCACAGCCTGTCGTGCCCTGAGGATTTCACCAACACACACCCTTTTCTTCTTTGCTCCTCGTCTCCTCCTCCCCAGCAGAAGACTGTTCCGACCTTTATTCTTGTTAGTGGACAGATACGAACATACTGTGCATCCAAGTAGCTATTTTCCCGACTTTTGTTTCTGTCACCTTGCGACTGGCGCTCTTGCTTTGTGCTCTGCGCCCTACTCCTCCCTGAAAGGCTCTTAAGAGTTACTTTCATTGAGACACACTAAGCTTCACCAACTCGTCTCCATACAGAATTCATTTGAATTTTGTGTGTGTGTGTGCATGTTCCTAGGTGTGCAGAAGCTGCTGTTCTACCTGTGGGTTCATGTGAGGCGAACATCGGGGAGCCTGAGGACATTCCAGCTGTGACAGAGATGATAGCATCCAGCCAGGGCAGCCCGATGAACGTCCCACCTGCTCTGATGCTGCCACTACTTCACACCGCTGGCGTATGTGTGCCTGAGGATCACTGCAGCAGCGCCAACTCGTCTCCTGCCTCCTCCACGGTAACAAGAGCTTACAGGTGGTTTTTCAGTGTTTCTCAACTGGTCGAGCCTCAGGACCCACCATAAACTACAACACCTAGTTTCAAACTTCAGACATGTTCAATGTCTCCACTTTATAAAACAAGCCAATGAGCTCTGCTGAGTGAGGAAAGAAAGCATCCGTGAAGCCTCCTTCCTCGTTATTCGTCCAACAGGGCATCAGGGTTAAAACGGCGTGCTGGACACTGTAATAGTAAACCATAGAATGAATCTGATTTTGTTGTGTGCTGTGAGGACCGGCTGTAGGGAGGAGGGGTCGGGGGAGGCAGCTCTCTCCAATATTTTGAATTTGGACTGCAGTACCCATTTTAAACACTAGAGATCAGAGTTACAAACTGCTCCTTTAAATGTTTTACTTTAACACCGTGCACTAACAGAAGTTGTTTCTGTTTCTGTAGATCTGCTCCCTCCTGTTCAGGGCCGTGTCCTTGGAGCAGGACAACCACGACAGCACTGCCAGACCGCCTGTTCTGGCGTTCTACAGTGATGAGGAGGAGAACATGGAGGAGGACACAGACAGCCCTTCACTCTGAGAGCTCACAGCTCATTCCTGTGTCTTTAGAACCTGTTCAGCTCATATTGAAGGATGCAATGTGTTGTGATGCAGCCGCAGCATTCACATGTGGTTGGATAGGTCAGATCAAACTTTTATATTAACTTAACATGTTTAAGCCTGTTGTTTGTAGCGAACTTGTTTTATTTAAATCGTCTTCAGATTGTAGAGTTTGACAGCAAGCTGTAAAATTCTGTGTTTTTATAATTAATATTTATGAACTCTCAGTAAAAGTGTGTGATTGGTTTGTCGTTGCATACTTGGTATGGACTGTGAAAACATGACGGATGGGTGTGGCTTCTTGAAGACGCCACACCCGTCCGTCTGTGAAGCTAACTCGTACTATGACCACACCTGTGGAATGAACACAAAGGTCGTGTGAGGCCTCCTCTTCTACTGGTTGGCTCAGCACTGCAGGCAGGGTTAAGTGAGGTGAACACGCTCACTTAGAGCCAAATGAGATTACGCCTTGTTGGTAAAATACAACCCTTAAGGCATGAAGCGAGAATCACACCTCGTCTGCAGCGTTTGGTTAAACCATTCAGTGCAAATGGACTTGAGCTTCTATAGTGATTTTATAACCCCATCCATACACATTCACATTAAGCTGACGAATCAGCTGGAGCAAATTGTGGTTAAGTGTCTTGCCCAAGGACATATCGGACACGTGGCTACAGGAGCTCGGGATCGAATCCCCGACCTTCCTGTTGAGACAGCCGACTCCACCACTGATCTAAAGCCGCCCGTGTACCAGACAGACATCAAAAACAAAAGATTAATAAATACTATACTCTTTATTTAAATATTTTACAGACTCAAAAAATGTTTTTTTTCTCACAACTGAACTGTACACTCAAAATATATAGACACGTGCTCTGGTTTGTAACAAAGTGTGTGTGGGAGAGAAGGACGAGAGGCGGGGAGACGTGTAAGAGCAGCTCTAAGTCAGGAAGCAGGAACCTCGAAGATCAACAGTGACGTGCAATCTGACGAGGAGAATTGCTTTTACTTTGAAATTGTTAAGGCTGCTTCGATTGTCCTCGGGGCTTTAAGACTAAAAGAAGTTACATTTGACTTCTCGCTGCCCCGCCCATCAAAAGAAAATCTGATACTGTCTTCCAGTTTGTCAGGTTAAGAGAGGGAGCAGTGCGTTCCCCCAATTTCCACATACTCCGTCAGCGCCACGGTTTAGCTACGTCGCCCTGCCCCACTGGATCTGTTTCTGGAGCGTGAGTGCTGCCATGAGCAGCTGTTCACACATCACGAGAAATACAAGATCACACGAGAACTACAAGATCACGCGGGAATAAAGACAAAAACGTGCAAACAACATGTTGCTTTGTCTTTCTGAGGATGATTTGTTCATGCGTGTTTTGACGTAATGTTGATAAAGTGATGGAAAATACTATTGGGAGCCTGTATTATGTGTTTTATTTTGAAATGGACTGGACGTCTGACTTCCTGTCCGGGTCGATCTAATCTGTCCATCTTGACATGTCCCTGCAGCGAACTCTGTCTTGCAGCGTGTTTTAAACAGTGCAGAATGCGGAGGCGCTGATGGCACGCTCGAGACGGGCCGCGGCGCTCACTGTGGAAACACAATCATTGACTTGAGTAGCAGCGAACGAAAGCTTAGTGTGCGACGCTGACGGAGCGCAGCACTTATGGAGTATGTGGAAACTGGGGGTCTGATCATACACAATGTAAACATCCGTCTCCTGATCCGCAGGGAGTTTGTATGTGTGTGATGGCTCGATAAGTATTCCTAAACTCCAGACTGAGCTGACGGTTTCTGCAGGTTTCAGAAAGGTTGGAATTGCTGTGGATGCAGAGAGAAGGGGTGAAACCTGCAGGGCATGATGGGAAAGCTGTTCTCACTTTATGGCTACTTAACAGTTTTCAGGCTTGTGCTCAGAGCCGGGCACATTGTTGTGGGGTTTAAGGAATTAAGGAGCTAGTATCGCCAACACCTGATACAAGGCACGTTATTCTGACGATGTTGCACAAAGATTTTAAACTGTGGATTAGGATTGTAGTGAATGCAGAGTGCAAATCTGTGGTGATGTCATGGAAACAGCGACCTTGACATGAATGTGCCTCCGGAGCTCCGCGGCAGAAAGGATGGAGAGAAGGAACGGAAAGTTCTCAAGCTACTCTGATGTGCTGATCGCTCGAAAGAATTGAACAAGATACAAAAATAACTTTGGTCACGTGACCAACTCGCTTTGTGCGTTTAAGGCTGTGAGACCCGATCAGCCCAGTGGATACACAGACGTCTGCAGCCTTCATTTCTGTTTCATAGACACGTATGAAACATCTCAATTCACTGACGGGCATGGCTGCATTCAGAATTTACACACACGCATGTTCGTAGAGACATCACACATGATCACAATCAAGACTTCAGCAGTGGCGGCATGGTGAGATTAAAGGGAGGACATCAGTTTGACGATAATGTGGCGAGGAGGTTTTAACTATAAAGTCCTTCAGCCAATAATGAAAGTAACAAATGGTGTGCACTCTTCTGCATGAAATCTTGTCGGATCACCCTGCCAACACCATGTAGAAATGTCACATACCAGTACACTCTTATTTTTTTGTTTTTTGCAAACATTTAACAAAATATCTGAGATTAGCCAACATCTCCCGCACCAACGTTTGAGGATCGAGGCCCTTTGACAAACACCATATTATTAGGAACATCTGCATACCCAAGGCAGCCCATTTATTGAGCCCTAACGCTGCCGTTTCCTGTGCAGTTCCCTTCTTGATGCTCCAGGATGACGGTCTTTCTCTTCCAGCAGCCCAGCAAGAGTGTGTGTGTGTGTGTGTGTGTGTGTGTGTGTGTGTGTGTGTGTGTGTGTGTGTGTGTGTGTGTGTGTGTGTGTGTGTGTGTGTGTGTGTATATTGTGGTGGGGGGGTGGGGGGGCTTTTACAGTCTTACACCTGGGGTCTGACCACATCTGCCACTGTCTCTGATTCTCCACTTCCTCCCTGCTCGCACCACCATCAAAGAAAGAGGACTTATCCTTGTCGGACAGGATCATCATCTCCATGTTGCCCAATGATGGCTTATCCCACACAATAGGATTATCCAGTGAGCACTGGAAACCTGCCGAAGATGCCAAGTCTGCAGCCGGCCCAGAAGGATGTTTGAGGCCTCCGGTCCTCTGGATTCATTCACTCTCTGGGGGGGGGGATTGATGCTCAGCTTGGGGGGGGGGGGGGGGGGGTTATGCAGCATAGAGTCAGACATGTGAAGCATGTGACATCAGTCCTTCATCCTGGCCTGCAGGAATCAAAGCAGTCCATCACCTGCAGATGCAGAGCAACCCCAGTCCCAGCTCGACACCGAGGTTAGTCCGTGTATTCTGCCACGATGGAGAGTAGCACTGTGATGTCATCAGGCTTTCCCCCTGGACAGAAAAAGGAAAAGAGTCCCGTTAGGAGGATGTTCTCACATACAGGCGCGTCGTGTGCCGCTGTCCAGCTTTTACAGTTTCTGTTTAATTCAAGAAGTGAGACACTCACCTCTGACGTTCAGTCCATTGTCACAGGCAAACTGAGCAAAAGGTGACATGTAGTTGGGGTCATACGCCAGCACGTGGGCCTGCTCTGCGATGCTCCGTGCGGTCTGCTGGATGCTCTCATAGTTTGAATTCTACGCAGCAAAAAACAAAGCACTCATGACGATTTTACTCCAGAGATATTTCTGATTCCAGTTCCCCCAACAGTACAACCTGTGTGGGCCTCAGTGTGACTTACCTTGAGTTTCTTTAACTCTTGCAGGATCATGTAGTCAGGCATGTTATCAAACAGCCCGTCGGTGGCGGTGAGGATGATGTCACCGAGCTGGACATCGAAGGACGAGCTGTCTGCGGCGTCAGGGCTGCGGACACACACAGTGAAGTCAGACAGAGGATACAAAAGTTGTTCTGTGTCACAGGGAAAATGAAAAATTCAGACTCCAGCAGCAGCAGTTTCTTTTAAACCTTTACAGCCATGGGTAGGAAATCTGTCCCGTCTGAGCTGATGGATTCATCTCAACCTCTGACCCCTCATCTCCTCCCCTGGACAAAAACTCTTGAATATAATGCATCAGTTCAAAGTTAGATAATGTACTGACGATAGCTATGATAGCTAGACCTACGGATACATGAGCCTGGCTGCAAACTCAAGGAGCACACGAGCAGGAAGAGAACGTACTACAGAAGATTTTTTTTGGTGCTTTAAATTAGAATGACGTGTGCTTCAAATACACTGGCAGAGACGAGGCAGGTGTCGATTTCACTTCTTAGAAGATGCTGTTGCCCTGCTGCACAGCCTCAGGCCAAGTCGTGAATGTTATTCATTAATAAACTGTCAGTACAGCATCATGACACCGAGCCAGAGCTCCCAGGAACAGCCTGTCCTCTGCTGGGATTCAGATCCAACTCAATATGCAATTCATGTTAAAAACAAATCTTCAGCAGCCACATTAAAAATTACAGAAAATAAAAAACAAGTGCAGTTAGACGTGTGAATGTAAGAATCTTCTTCTACGAGTGCACTGGGAGAGAAAGTGTCATTACAATGAATTGGCCGCCTTGTAGTCCAGGCACACAGTGTTCCATCAGCGCCACGGTATTGCTCCGTCGAACGGCGTGCGTCCTGCAGCACTGGGTCTAGTTCGGGAGCACGAGCGCAGCCATGAGCAGCTGAACTCACAAGAGAACTACAAGATCACGTTATTTTTTCCAGCTTGACGCGTGCCTGCAGCGAGCTCTGTCGACAAAAGACCTGGAGTGTATTTGAAACGTAGCAGGGCGTAGTAGCGCTGCTGGCCCGCTCCACAGACGGACCGCCGTGCTCGCTGTAGAAACAGGAGCATTGACTAGAGAAGCAGCAAATGGCGCTGTAGTGGCGGCACACACAAACGCAGCGCAGACTGCCTGTGTAGAAATTGTCAGTACGAGTGTTAAGTAGTCCACTTAGCGTTTAAATACATAATAAGATGCAAGTTCTAAAAACATCTGACGCCTCTGTCTCCTTTTTGATCAACAAACTCAAAATCATTGAATCTTGTTTTAAACACACTAAGAATGTTTTGCAGTTTAGTTTTGACCCTTGACCTCTTCAGTATTAGTTGCTATGCTCGTTATCTAAGGTCGGAGGTTTAATCTGCACTTGGTGTAAATCATTTTGAGGAAATCCTCCCATTAAATGACTAAAGTGCACAAATGAAAAAAAGAAAGCATCATTTCAAACACTACAATTAATCCTCTAATAAAGTACCAAAGGCTTTAGTATGAGGCTGAACTCTGGTTCATAATAATGAACACAAGTTGAGTAACAGTCTATAAAGACTTGTCTAGTTTAGGTGCGCCGCCCCCCCAGGTCAGTTTCCCTAAAATGTTTTAAAGAGGCTCAAAATAATCTGCTGGATTGAAGACTGAGAGAGTGAAGTGGTGGCTGAGCGTGCTTGTGCAGGATTGGCTGTGGACTCTTTAGGCCCACACAGACTTTGACCAGGGTAAGAGGCAAAGCTTGGCGAATCTCCAGCTCCTGCCCTGCTCTCTCTGTTGATGTCTACTGTGCTGCTTGTTGGCACGCCGTCGCAACGGGACACATCAGCACGTGGCCCTAGATACACTTCAGCTGAACACCGTGCACAGTCACAACATCGACAAAAACAGCTGCAGAGAGGACACGCTATCTCCTAACCTTGATTGGATTAGAGCTGAGAGGAGGAGGAGGAGCTTGAATCAGACAAGGGGTCGATGAAGCAAAGCTGCGCTAACTGATCCAAACCCAACTGAACGATGTAACATTTAGTTCAACATCCTGCGTCTCACCTGTCACTGAGCACGGCTCCTTCAGCCCCCGGGGGAGCGATGGACAGTTGGAAGGGCGTGTTGAAGTAGTGCTGCTGCTCGTCTGAACGGTGGACAACTTCCCCTCCCCGGACCACCAGGAAGCCCGAGTCTCCCAGGTTGGCCGTGTGCAGCCGGTGACGCTGCCGGTCTAAGACCACAATGCAGGCTGTGCTACTTCCTGCAGAACAACACACACACAGAAACACACACACTTTATTTTTTTCATGCATATTTTCACCAAAGGTCTCCAGTATGCCAACATGCATGTTAAACATCTGAATGTCTTAAAGATCATATCATAGATTTAATTTATGTACCTACACGTACGTTCACAATAGCTAAAGTTTGAAAGAAGTGTCTGTTTTCATGTACTGCTCCTCCTTGCTCCCTCTACGCTCTGAGTCCGTCAGCTACACTCTGTTGAGCCCACGTGGGCCAAGTCTGCTCTGATTGGTCTGCTGATCCGCTCTGTTGTTATTGGTCAGTTGCTCAGCACGCTTCTCGGAAATTTCAACATGAGCTGCAGGGCTTGCCACAACGAGCCAATGGGCTTAGATCAGTGATCTCACACTGACAATGATGTCACACTGATACATTTTTATCAAGGGGGGCTAGAACCGAGCGTTACATTTGGCTAATGCTACAGCTAACAGGAGGAGGTAGGAGAAGCCGCGTTTCCGCAGACTTTGAATTATTGCAAATAGATGTACCTAAACATGCACAGGATACATGGAAAACACACTAAAGAGCATATAAAACCAGAAAAAGCAGAATATGGGACCTTTAACAATAGCTGCAATCAATTAGACAGTCTGTTTAAGTCACGGCACTGACATTAGCCTGATTAGCCTTCTATTTGAATGTCATGGAGGCGTAATGGGGGGAGGAAGTTACCCCGCCTCTGTACCGTCTTCAGAGGTGGTAACAGGCGTTACAGAGGAGAGGTGGTTACAGCGGGGCCAGCAGGAGAGTGCAGCGCTGTGTGTGTATGTGGAGCTCCCGCTGTGACCTCACAGACTGGGACACCAACATAATGTCATCATGGAATCAATATGAGTGTACAAAGCTGAGGTTAGTTACGACACTTTTACATAAAAGCAGTCTGAAAGAGGCTTCAGTGTAACAGTGAGGCACCATACACAAAACCAGGACTCTGGATCTACATCCAATTCAGTCTTTATTGATCTGATCATTCACACTTTGAATCTTCCTCCTGTTACATCGTTTTCATAAATATGTCTGAATGAACCAAACAACATCTACTGTCCTCATCAGCATAAAGAAAGGTTAGATCTGCGTTAGTCTGTAGGATATCCAATATGCATGTGACTGATTAACGAGGTTAGCCTGAACACACAAACTTAACGTAACACGATCAGCGTAGCAGCTTTAAGCCTTGTTTTGTAGTTCCTCTCCACCATCTGGTAGATGTTGAAGAGGAAACATGAGCTGATGGAGCGGGCAGACGGTGTGCAGCCACACCCTGCTGCTGATTCATCTGGCACACCAAAATATGCTCTTTGGGATCAACCTTCAAGAAAAAAAAACCCACGTGCACTCTGACTCACACCGCCCAGTCTCAAGAACATTCCCTGTGCTACCAAGACAATCACAATACGGGTTTGTTTCCTCGCTGCAACATGTGATGGAGGGACGGAAAAGTACTGACACTCACAAAGACAAAGATCTGTTCCTATCTGTTGTCGGGAAGCGGAGCGAAAGAGGAAAAGGGTTTCTAAAGGAAGGGAGCTGCACGGGGCATGTCGGGACTCGGGACAGTCCCGGGACCTCTTTATGGGATCTGGTTGTTCTGACTCATGTTGCAAAAATGTAAATGCAGCCACAATTGAAACACACACACAGAGACAAACAACCTAGCCCATGGCTGAGTGCTAAGATCCAAAACCACATGGAAAATATTTGATTAGCAAGCAGAGTCTGTCTGTACATATTTTATGTTGGACTGCACAGTCCTGCACGCTGCATCGTGAGATGGACCTTGATTTGTTAAGTGATATTTAAACACGGTGAGAGAGGAGGAACACCACGAGTCTGCAGCCCTGTGAAAACATGTTCAAACACAAGTATCACTTGATGTCTTTGTTTCCTCTCCGACCTACATAGAATCATTTTAGCAATTCAAATCTACCACCGACACGGAGAGACAGACGCTAACTTTATCTTTCAAGGGCGTTGTTTAAGAAGAGGAAGGTTCATTAAAACAGATCCTTGTCTTTAAAACAAGTGGAATCAGGGATGACTCTTGAGGAGAACTGTGACCCCATGACCCCCTCCCCCGGTGGCTTTACTCACCCAGGAGTGGCACTTTGTTCTGCAGCAGCTCGTAGTAGCTGGTCGTGAGGACTCCCACGGGGTTGCTGGGAATGAAGCGCCCCTCCTTCACCAGCCTCTCGCACGTCTTCATCAGTGTGCCTGAAAACTGAGACGGGTCTACTCCATAGTCTCGCCAGCCGCCTACTCCATCTGCTACACCTAGAAGAAACAAAAGCACACAGGTGTTTGTTTCAGGGTTAGATCAGATCAGTTTCACCTGGATTATTTCTTGGGGCCATTTCAGCCTTTATTGGACAGGACAGCTGAAGGGAGGCGGGACTCATTAGGAAGAGAGAGAGGAGGACGGCTCGGCATGCGGCAAAGTGCAGAGGTCGGGATTCTAACCCACGGCTGCTGCGATGAGGACTTCTGTACATGTGGTCCACAACACAACCACTAGGCTACCCACACCAGACCTTGATCCATGTGTACCCTCACCATCTACTTTTGCTCACATTTGTATCCTGTACATTATGATGCATTCAAAGCCTCCTGGAGAGAACAGTATTTTCTATACTTGTGTAGTTCACAGTCCTCAGCCTTGTTCCTGGGGTGACCACCGTCTTGCGAGAAAGGATTACAATGCCACGCAGCTGGCACAATTAAGAACAACAATGGCCACTTTCATTAAGATTGAGAAAAAAAAAGAACATCCAGTACAGAAAAAAAGATTTTACAAGAACTCGAGGAAACGTCACAGCATGCATTAAACCGCCCGAGAGGTCAACACGGACCGTTCTTCAATTTGAGTTTAGAAAATGTTTAGTGACTCTCACATGAACACACACTGCTCCATGTTAAACTATATCCACTGTAGTTCAACGTACCTCGTGTGTCTCGGCCACAAAACATTAATCTGTGACCCCAGCTCCCATAAACACCTCGTCATTTCAAGCACTTCCAAATCCTTTTAAAGAAGCATGCGTTGGTTATAACGAGCGATTGTTCCCTAAGAGCATTTTGGTCGGTACCAAGAGTTTTCCCTAGACAGAAACTTCAGATCTGTTAGTCCAAGGACGGACCATACAAGGACGGCCTTCAGCGTCCCTCCTGCCTCTGCCAGAACAGAGAAGCAGGCCCACGCACACACACACACCTAAGTACAGCAGAGAAGTGTTGGGTTGTTTTTAAATGATCCAAGGCCTGAGGGTTATCATGGAGTCAGTCGACTCGACCAATGGTTTTACGGCATGCAGTGTTTGATTTCAAACTTTCTTTTACTTCAGAGACTTATGTTGACATGTGAACCAAAAAAAAAAAGAACAGAAGAAAAGAAGAACAATGATGTGACGTCAGCTGTGCATAAGCCAATTTGGTGCACCTTATTACCTCATCATGGTAAATGGACCTGAGCTCGTACAGTGCTACTCAAAGTGTTTCACACTGCAGGTCACACCTAGACATTCACACACTGATGGTAGAGGCTGCTGTGTAAAGAGTCCATCAGTATTAACTCATCCATTCATACACATTCACACACTGATGGTAGAGGCTGCTGAGTAAAGAGTCCATCAGTATTAACTCATCCATTCATACACATTCACACACTGATGGTAGAGGCTGCTGTGTAAAGAGTCCATCAGTATTAACTCATCCATTCACACACTGATGGTAGAGGCTGCTGAGTAAGGTGAATTTGTACACATTCACACATGTAGTGTAAGGAGATCAAACCCCCCACCTTCCAGTTGAGAGATGACTGACTTGTCAGGTAGAGTCAGTCGTCTGTCAACTCTGAGCCCCAGCTCCTGCAGCCACATGCCCGATGTGTCCTTGGGCAAGCGATGAACCCAAGTTGCTACCGCCGCTTCGTCGGCGGCGAATGAATGTATATGAATGCATTAGTACTGAGGGACACTTAACAAAGCCACCTCCGTGGGTTGGTGTGACCTGCGGTGTTAAGGTGCTTCGAGTAGTCAAGAGACTAGAAAAGAAATACACAAGCTCAAGTCCATTGACCATCTTTCACGTCATCGCAAATCTATGGTTAACGTTTCTGTGGTAAACAAAGCAGACACTCACCCAAAACATCCGCGGATCTATGTCGGGCGATGAAGCACGCGTCGTCCCCGTAGCACATCCCTTTCTTCAGGATGCCTTTGCGGAAATCTTTGCCGAAGCCGCAGCTCGCCGTCACCAGGCTGTAGTCACGGCTGTCTGTCTGAGAAAGTCCGCCGATGACAGCTCTGGCAACGAGTCTCCCGTACGACAGCACGGACAACATCACCTACACACCAGCTCCCAACAAACAACCCAGCCAAGCTAGCAGCCCTGCTAGCTTAGCGTCGATGTGAGCACTCTAGTATGTTGACTTGCTAACGCAGCAGGAGATGAGCCAGACAACAACAACCAGACACGCACACACAAAGCCTTCCGCTGAGATAACAAGCTACAAGTCATACAGGAAACAGTCTCCTCTGCACGACCTGCTTCTCCGTAGCCATGGTGCCAGATGATCTGCTCTTCAGTCACAACACACAGTCAGTGTGACCGAGCTGCCCTGTGGCCCCACACACTCACTCCACTCCGCTGGCAGGGTCTTGTGACTGCTCTGACGTCACACACCATTACGCAATGAACGTTTCCTAATAAGGACATATAACCTCCTGTTAGCGTAAAGCTTCGTATTCAGTAATTAAACGTAGAACAACATATTCCGTGTAAAGATAAATCTAAATACATAATTGGAGAATAAGATTATACAGGAGGCATGTTTGGGCTGTAATAATAAGAAGGAAAAGACCATTTAAAAAATATTGTTACAATATTATAAATTATTTTGTGCTGCACATTTAAATACAATATTTCAGACCTCGTTTTTAAGAGTATATTGGATTTTTTAACTATATTTTGTCTCCCCCTTGTGGTGTTGTTATTTTATAGAAGAATAAGAGTTGACTTAGACTATTTGTATTTCCGTGTTATTTAAGAAACACGAGAGGGAGTGACTCAGTCTGAAGATAATGACAGCAGTGCTGTCCAGAACAACATCTCCACCTCCAGTGTCATATTACTTTAATACAAGAAAATAGTGATATAAAGTAAAAATGAACTACAGGTTAGTTTTTAACTCCACCAACTTAACTAGTTCCAGTTTCACTGAAACTAGACTGTTGCTAAGCAACCCGAACATTCTATTGTAAAGTTGGTGTCCATAGTAACCACAGAGCAGCTACTCTGAACCTTCACATGTATGTTATAATCAATGAATGTGACCATGAAACCAGAGACATTAAAGTGTGTTGTTTGATTCTGAGGTTTGAGATGAAGAATAAAGAAAAACTCTGTCAGCTGTAAATGTTCATTTGAAGTATTCTGAGGAGGGATACATGTCACAGTGATGTCACTCACAGAATGCCTCTCGTCCAATCAGATTGCTCGGTCTGAACTAACTGTAGTCTAACGAGCTATGCAGAACAGGACAAAAAGAACAAACAACATTCAGATCCTTGTTTCCCCCTAAAATACACTCAAGGTTTATTAGAAAGGTTTCAGACATTACAAGAGTGCTTGTTTATTTCCTTAATTTAGCACAGGACTTATTTTAAAATGTGACTATGCAGTGTAAAGTCAACATCCTATAACACTGACTTTCATAAACTGTAAGTAAACAGGTGTTTGTGAAGTTTCCCCGTTGGTCTTATAGCCATTATTACCCTTTACCGACAGAGGAAAAAAAGAGACGACAAATGAGTAAGAAATCAAAAGAAAGTGGAAAACATTGTGCACAGCTTCAAACAAGGCATTCCTGTGCATATGGAGCCGTGTTGTTACAAGGCTCCTGATTCATCCATCATAGGTGGCAAAGACTAGCTGCAAAATGGAGTGCAAAACACCTGAGGTTTCCATGGTGACATATCAATTATTACCCCCGTGGACAAAACAACTAAACATTTTGCTTTCATCAGGTAGGAGTGAACATCTTTTCAATATTGGCAGCATGAAGGAAAAAAAAACAATCCTTCAAATGCAGAAGATGAAAGCAGAGTGGAGGCGTGAGGCCCCGGCCGTTTGTTCCCCTCCTCATTTCTTGGCTTGCTTGGTGACCATGTTGCGAGGGGGGGTGACGGGACGGCTCCCGTTGGGCTTCTTCTTCTCGGCTGGTTTCAGAATCTACACGAGGAACGGGAAGAATAAGAAGTGTTAGCGTACACAACGTCATGTTTCATGAAGAGGTGAAGAAAATAAGCTGGACTTTGAGCTCGTTTATTCTTTTTACATTTCAGAGCACTGAGTATCAACAAGAGTTACATAAGACAGAAAAACGAGGACTCGCAGGGTTAAAGTAAACATTGATTCAGGGATGTTTAACCGGCGCTCTCAGTTCAACACGCTCCTTGTCCAGGGATCAAAATCTCCCCACATCAGCCCGTTATTTCAAATGTTTTCTATCTAAGAAATAACAGCGACACGTTCCCTTGTTTTTTTCCCCCTTAAAAGTTTGAGATCTAGGGCAACAGATGAGCTCTCACTTCTTTCAACAGACGAGTGAAAAGGTGAACTTCAGTACTGTGCACACCGAAGCCTAAAAACATGACAAGTCTGGACAAGGACGGGCACGACCACAATAAAAGCCTCCTATACACCGAGAGAGGAACATCAGATAAACGTCTGACAGTTTGTTTATGAAGTTATGTCACCAACTCTACCCGACCGTTTTCAGTCTGATTGACCCTGACTAAATATCATTACATTAAAGGAAATCTGTCGTAGCAACCAAAGACTGTAAATATTAATATTTGAAGCCTGAGTGACGTCACCCGTCTGTTCCTGCAGGGGGCGCTGGACAGGCTAACGACAGCGCAGGCTGAGAGCTGGAGCTGAGGCGGGTTTTAAACCTCCTGACAAACCGTTACACTGCGCCCACCTGTCAATCAGGTCAGCTACACACCTTATTGTGAATAACTCTTATCCTTCATCAAATCAAAACTGATGAGTCATCAAAACATTCACCCCTTGTACAGTGTGTGTCCATCGAGACATGAGCTAATCACACCTATTTGTTTTTTTGAACCAGGCTGTAAACATGTTCATCTCTGCTGTAAAAACAGGCTTTTTAGAATGGGTGTGTATGTGACTTCCTGTGCTTCTGCAGCCAGCCTCTAGTGGACACTCAAGGAACTGCAGGATTTTACACTTCAGCATCATATTCATTTTAGGTTGCTGCTTGGTAGCGACAGAGAACTTGAATCCCTGCAGACCTTGGTCTCACTTCTTTCAGCAGACGTATTTGAGCTGTTCACGTTATGAGTGCTACAAATGTGGCTGACATAACAGAAAGGCACTGACCTGAAAGGAACACATGAGGGTCTCATCCACGCTCATCATGGCACCAGCATTATCAAACTCCCCGCAGTAGTTGGGCGCTGAGAACAAAGTGACAAGCTGCCTCTTTGCGAAAAATTCATAGCCATCCTCAACAACCTGCACAAAGGATGAAAAGAAAAACAGAGATAGGTTTACAAAACTCCTCAAACTAATGTTAAAAGTATGAAACAGATTACAGAACATGAAGTATGTCAGATATAGTCTGGCTGATCTGATGGGTCAGCGCCCCCCCCATGAGGAGAACTTTCAGCATTAGCACAACCCTGACAGGCCGGGGAAAACCATCCAATGTACACAGTTCTTTGCTCAGTTTGAAATGTCCTGCAATCCTCGTCCCAAACATTAGAGCATGTCCACTGATCTGCCAACACAAAACCACGTTGCACTGTTTATAACGGATGAGGTGATCGTGGTTACCTGATGGGCGCGACAGATCAGATCCAGGTCATGCTTGTGCAGGAACTTGGCGACCACCTCTGAGCCAAAAGTAAATGATACACCCCTGTCGTTCTCCCCCCAGCCCAAAACATCCTTATCTGGATCAGACCAGAGCAAGTCGCAAAGCAGCCCCTGGTCAGGGACATCGGTGGGGCGCATGATGCGTCTGATCTGCTCCATGGACTGGAGGTCAGGTGACAGTCCTAAACATAACAGAAGGGAAGGTACAAATGAACTCACTGATACTGAGGCAATAGCTCTTACACAGGAGAGTTGGCAAACTGCACAGACAGCATGACTCAAGCAGTGGCGGACTTTTGAGGCTACGCTCAACTGAAATATGAGGAAGTGTGTGGACAAACATCCTCTTTAGACTAGAAGAAGAATGATTATTTATTGTATTAAAAACAAAACCCACCTCCATGGCAGCAAAAGATCTTCTCATCAACAATGGCAGAAATAGGGAGACAGTTGAAACAATCTGTGAAGGTCTTCCAGAGCTTGATGTTGTACCTTCGTTTACCTGCAGAGTCCAAGAATAAAATAATCAGGCTCGTCTCCTGAGGTATTACCTTCCTGTTAGAGTCCAGGAGACAGATACCATTTCTGCTTTGAAGAGGTCCATTATTATGTTCCTTTGGTGGTCAAACAATTAGTTTGGTTATTCTTGAGGAGTCTCTGTGTTATAGGGAACGTTTTCCTCACTGCTACATCCGAGTGCTCGCTGTGGTGGTATTATTATTGTAACACCTAGTGTTTGAAATGGGTACTGCAGTCTAAATTCTAAACATTGTAGAGAGCTGCCCCCCCCCCTCCTCTCTAGAGTCAATGCTCACTCAGGTCACCATGTGGTGGACACTGAAGCTTCAGTGTTTATCCAGCTCTGCATGGGTCTGTAAACCTTTCTGTGTTCTAACCTCTCTCCATTTTTCAAAAGCATCTCCAATATTGATCCTAGTTTGAGCACGTTTCTGCTCGTGGAGCTTATTAGAAACATGCAGAGGCTTTTTAGGTCGGGTACAATCACTTCTATCTGAACCACTTCTCTTGACCGCTTCCATCACTGCAACACCTGTTGACCTGATAACTGCTCTCATATCTGACAAACAGAGGGGCGTCCAAAACGGCCGTGTGGGGGTTCCTTAAAACCTCCTACCTTCTCTGGTCCAAACAAATCCAGAGCATTCAGGAGCAGAATCTAAGGGCACGGTCACACTGGCCATCCATACCGTGCCCAAGTACACTTCAATGCTAAAGTCCAATGCTGACCGCTCCGTATCGTGCTCAGGCACGATACACTTCCTTGGCTTTGGCACACTTCGGAGAGGTGTGGCTTCAGCACGGTACACTTCATGCACGAGCACAAGCACGCGGGTAAACAACGCTGACAGCCTTCATTATGGAGAAATCCAGAGTTTCATGTCTGTATCTGACTAAAATGACACAATATAAGACACAAAGTAGCTGTCATGTTCTCTGTGTTGTTCTCCGATGTGCGGGCGTCCGTGCGGCCGAGTCTGTGAGGACGCCCACACATCGGAGAACAATTAATTTATTTATTGCTGTGTCTGATTAAAATGGTTTAAAATAAGCTGTAAAGTCAGTAAAGTAGCTGTCATGCTCTGTGTTGTTCTCTGATGTGCGGCTGTGGACTCGCCTGTGGACTTGGCCGCGCGTCTTTTTTATATTTTTATGGCTGTGTCTGATTAAAATGGTTTAAAATAAGTTGTAAAGTCAGAAAAATAGCTGTCATGTTTTGTGTTTTTGTCAGATGTGCAGACGCGGACTCGACTGCGCGTCTCTTTTTCTCTCTCTCTCTTTCTCGTCCGCCTGTTTGTAAACTGAGCACGCTTCATAATAACATAAAGCGTGCATGTGTTGTATTACGACATTATGTACAAGAGGTAATCGTGCTTAGGCACGGATAGTCCTGTGTAGTGTGACCGCGGGCCGCACCGGCCAGCGGGGGAATGACGCTGCGGGGGGGCAATCGTGCTTGGGTACAGCACGGTAGTGTGACCGCACCCTAAAGTTAGAAGGAGGACATATTGTTGAAGCCAGCACTTCATAACACTAAAAGATAAAAATTCAATTGATTGCAGAAGTTTCTTTACTCACACTCGTCATAGAAACCATATATTCTGTTGATTGAAGCACACTCGTGGTTTCCCCTCAGCAGGAAGAAGTTCTCTGGGTATTTGATTTTGTAGGCCAGGAGAAGACAGATGGTTTCCAAAGACTGCTTCCCCCTGTCCACATAGTCACCCAGAAACAGGTAGTTGCTCTCTGGAGGGAAGCCCCCATACTCAAACAGCCTCAGCAGGTCATAGTACTGCCCGTGGATGTCGCCTGCAGGACAAAGACAAAGCATCGACCCTTCAGCACAAGACAATACACATCTTTTTAAAAACAACATACATACAAACGTAACTAACCACAAATCTTGAGCGGTGCCTCCAGCTCCAGGAGAATGGGTTGACTGAGAAAGATCTCCCTGGATTTGAGGCACAGTCCTCGGATCTCGTTCTCCTGCAGCTGTACGTTCTTGCCCGGCTTTGCCCCTCTGACTAAAACAAGAAAACATGAACATAGAGTCAGAAAGAGCAAATGTTTGAGCATTGTTCAAGATGAATAGGACAGTAATGACACAACATCTCAGGCTGCAGGCTGCAGGGTTAAAATAAAGTGGCAGGTAAAAAAAATTAAAGAAAAGTGACTGGTACATTTTTGAATCCCCCCGTCACAGTCGGACGTCAAAGTTCACTTCAAACCCTGTTGTACAATAGTGTGAACCGTTGAAAAGATATTATACACCCAGGAGGTAAATACTGGACCAACCCTTTTAAATAATTATGGATATTAACCACAGATTTTGTTTGGCTCCAGGGTGCATACTGCTCCAGCCAGGGTCTTTTTTTTGTCAACTATAGACATATGAAGGACCACGTGGTGATAGGAATTTAATTTGTTTGTTTTCTTCATTTCTTACTTCATTATCATTTTATGTAGAGATGCACTGATCCACTTTTTTTCAGTTCCAATCCGATGGTTTTTAATATTGTTGTCGTTGATGGTTTTATGTGTAAGCTGTAGTAAACATTTCTTGTTCAAAGACAAAATAAATACAAATAATTCAAATGCATAAAAATTCAAACTATTCCAAAGAAATATCTCTGAACTTTGCGCTGGCTCCACATACAAACAGGAAGCAACAACAACCATCAGGTTTTTCAAATTAAATCTTTTAACCTGAACTGTAAGAGTTCACTTCTTACAGTTGTCTTTAAAGTGAGACTGTGCCAGAATGTTGTACCCAAGGACCTTTCTTGATCTGTGACGTGGATCGGCCCCATAAGTCTGATATCCGATAAGTGAATTACGTCAATATCGACCCGATACTGATATTGGATCTGTCCCATCTCTAATTGTGTGTTTGTATGTGTGTATTTGTTTCTGTTTGTATATGTAAGTGTGAGTCTGGGATCATGCTAAGGGGGGTGGGAATATGCACGCAAGTCTGGGAAAATAAGTCCTTCTGGTTCTTGGACATATAAACATTTAGGCACATAAAAGTATACATTAAAAACACTTATAGTAAGTCATATAACAATCAAACAAAAGAGCTGTCCAAGAAATGTTATACAAAGTCCAGGGTGAAAAAGGTACCTTGTCATGTCTAAAAATACATAAAAAACATCAGTATAGATGGCATAAAGATATCTAGTAAATAAATATAAGCTTGACTGTGCCGTACTCACATAAATACTTTTGTTGTTTTGTCTGTTTTTGTCTCCTTCAGGTACAGATATTTAACCCAGACACACAGGTGCTTACTTTTAAAAACAGACTCATTAATGTTAAAAAGACACGTTTATATAAACTCTGTCGTTTGTTATGTTGTTGTTTGTAAACATTTACTTTAGCGCGCAGCCTGAACGTGACGTCATCACGTCTTGTAGACTGTAACTGTAGCGGTGTCTTAAAGATGATCATTCAGCGGGTCCTTACCTTCTAACAGGCGCTGGATGATACTGTCTATGTTGAGCTTGTCGACGTCAGCCATTGTTACGTTGATATTAATAAAAAACAAAGTCAGCTAAATCTCGCTCTTGGTGTTTACACACTTGTGAAAGCTAGCCCGCTAGCTTCCCGTTAGCTTCCGTTAGCTTCGGCTGAGGGTAAATATGTCGGCCCGACCCTGCTGCTACTTCGATGCTC
The DNA here is from genome assembly GCF_963930695.1 of Labrus bergylta. Classification (NCBI taxonomy): domain Eukaryota; kingdom Metazoa; phylum Chordata; class Actinopteri; order Labriformes; family Labridae; genus Labrus; species Labrus bergylta. Next base: position 1,372,755 of record NC_089196.1, read on the forward strand.
CTTAACACTCTCGACAGACTAATAAACTACTTAGGCATCTCACTTAAAAAATAATCTTCATCCAATGTTGGATTTAGCTTAGAAACGAGGACTAAAAAAACAAAGTAAACCGCACTAGCCCGCAGCTAGCGCTGATGTTGTCCCGTATCTGTGTTTCTCTGCCGCACCTTGAACATACAGTCAGCTGCTTCAAGGAGCCTACTGCGCTGCTGCTGCCCCCTGCTGGCCTGGATGGAGAACGCGTCTTAAAAATAAATGAATAAAGGAGGGATCTTAAATGATAAAGGTATCTTACTATCTGATCAGACATTAAGGAAACATGCTATGTTGAAGTGCTGGCTTCTCTGACAACAATGCAGCAGCCAGTATGTCCTCCTTTAGATTCACGTCCGTTCCACATCCATCATGTTTAACCTCCTGACCCCTGCAATTCTCCCACAACATCAACACATTAATGCAGCGCAGATATTTGCAGATATCGCTTTCAGAGCTTCTGCCTCCTTTTCTTCTATGGTCCCTAAATATTTTTATTTTACTTATTTATAGATGACATACTGGCGGCTGTGCTCAGTGGTAGAGTCGGCCGTCTCTCAACCGGAAGGTCAGGGTTTTGATCCCCAGCTCCAGCAGCCACATGTTCGATGTGTCCTTGGGCAAGACACTTAACCTAGAGTTTCTCCTGCTGCTTCATCAGCGGTATGAATGGATGAGTTAATACTGACGGACTCTTTACTCAGCGGCCTCTACCATCAGTGTGTGAATGTGTATGAATGGATGAGTTAATACTGACGGACTCTTTACTCAGCGGCCTCTACCATCAGTGTGTGAATGTGTATGAATGGATGAGTTAATACTGGTGGACTCTTTACTCAGCAGCCTCTACCATCAGTGTGTGAATGTGTATGAATGGATGAGTTAATACTGATGGACTCTTTACTCAGCAGCCTCTACCATCAGTGTGTGAATGTGTATGAATGGATGAGTTAATACTGATGGACTCTTTACACAGCAGCCTCTACCATCAGTGTGTGAATGTGTATGAATGGATGAGTTAATACTGATGGACTCTTTACTCAGCAGCCTCTACCATCAGTGTGTGAATGTGTATGAATGGATGAGTTAATACTGATGGACTCTTTACTTTACTCTTTACCTTTGACCACAGTTCAGAAAAAAAGACTGTGGACCCAATTGCGGATCATTATTTTTTTATTTTAACAAAAGGCAAAAAACAAAGACTTCCTCTTCAGTTAAAAACCAAAAGCCAAAAGGAAAATAACCACAGGACTGGGGGAAAGTCTGATGTCCTTTTCAGCCATCCTTTGTAAAACAAGTTGAAACACTTCTTCGTTCCTAACAGCGCCATCCAGCACCTCTTCTGATTATACTGAGGAAGTCTGCATCTCTGCAGTCGTCCATGGCACAGTGCTACGTGTGACATTTTTCTCCAAAAAAACCAACAACAGCCTTGGAAATAGTCTACACAAAAACCACAGGATATTTAAACATGGCGCGTTTTGTGTTGGTCCTTTCTTACCGCTGTTGCACAGGAATTGACGATTCTTTCGACCAATCAACTGCAGTGTGTCTAGCTCCACCTTTTAGGGTTGGATAGGTACGTTCTGCACCCCAACAGAAGGGTACAGGTCGGGTACTTTGGGACCATTCCCAACTTTTGATGGTGGAAAAGCTAAAAAATGCAAACCGAACCGAACTGTTTAGTGGAAACAGGGCTTATATACAGGGAGCAATCAAACACAGGTGAGAGAGACAGGACACAGGTGAAACTGATATTTGGAGGAACACACAGAGGAAGGAAGTAAGACGAGACATGATCCACAGGGACAAGAACTTCAAAATAAAACAGGAAACACTTGAAGAACTTAACTAGGAAATATGACTTTAAAACACACACAAGGGAAAAAAGCAGCACTAGAATAGAAAATGACCAAAAAGACAGGAAACGACAACTAAGCATCAAAACGAGGATTAAACTAACTAACCAAGAGTAAACAGTGACAGGACCTGGGTCTGTTCAAACACAGAAGTCTTCTTGTCCTTCTCGGGAGGCTGCAGGGTTTGACTACGGCACAATCATCACCTGGCTCTCTGCGTCAGGTCACTCATTATCGGTTTTACTGAGATACATGTATTCATGATGACAAGCCGATGATCAGCACACTCAGCACACACGGGGGGGGGGGGGGGGGGGGGGGGGCTTTCATTGCACGACAGACACGGTTTAAACCAGGGCATGCATTTCATTAGAGAGGATTACAAACACTGTCAGTTTGTTATGGAAATATTTACTCAAACCTCCAAAGTGTGAGAACGCAGACTAAGCCTGGGGAGGGTGTGGTCTGCGGCCCCCCCTCACACAGTCCCAGGATCACATGAGGGATTATTCCATAGGGCCTGGGTGATGACAGGATGGTACACTGAGCCCCGTTTGATCAAAAGTCCCCCGGAGAAAAGGATTAACTTGAGCTATTTACATGACTGCCAAGGAACTGTGAAAACAGTGTGAAGGGATGCAGGCCGATGACGTCATCATATCAGCTGGATTCTCAAGACCTCGACAGCTGCCGTCTCTAACCCTTGTTATGGATTAGCTCTGAAGTATATCTCATGGACGTCAGGACCTCTGGCTCTCAGCTTTGATTATTTCTTCATTTTGTTTTAATGGGTTTCATGAAATCATGGAATGTGAGGCAGAATCAGTCTGAGAGGAGGACCACCACAAACTGAATTCACCAGACGTCATCACTCTTAACCTGCAGAGGCGCTGCTTATCGACAGGCAAGGCAGGAAACTGCCCGGGGCCCCCGACGAGTTAAGGCCCTGACACACCAAGCAGACGGCAATAACTAGTGGCGACGAAGACCAACTATGGCGTCGCCTCACATCGCTTCTTGTCTCTTGCACTTGAACACACCACAAAGACTACAGCCGACGACCAACCACCACGTACATTCTGAGAGGAAATAACTCTCCATGCCAGCAGGGGGTGGTAGTCTGTTGTTATGATACAAGAAGACCATTTTCACACCGCTGTCGGTCACCACTCGTATTAGAGGTAGTCTACTAATGGAGAGTAATGTCTGATAAAAAGTTGAAAATGGCGCTGGCATTGTCATGACAATGACAGTATAGGAAACCTCCCTAAGGAGGCCCCATCTGACAGCAATCACTCTCGTTGCCCTGCTAAGCGTTGCAGCATTATTGCTGTAAAACTAAAATTTTTCAATGAAAGTCAACAAAGAAAAAGGAAGAGGAATGATCTGTCTATAGGAGAGAAAAAAGAAACAGGAAAAAGAGGAAGAGGAGTAAGCGTTGGGGCATGACGCAGACATGATGGTGATGATCGCTGGTTGGAGAGCCCCCTCAGTTGATTTTTGCCCCAACAGAGAATGTTCTTAACCTGTTAGTTACCTCTACCTGTTGCTCCTCTTCATCTCTTTTGATTGATTTTTCTTCCCTCTCCACTACTCTCTTCTTTTTTTTTCTTTTTTTAATTTAACCTTTACTTATCCAGGAAAGTCACATTGAGATTAAAAACCTCTTTTTCAAGGGAGTCCTAGCCTTGCCTCCATTTTCCTGCCTCTCCCTTCCTTGACTCCCCTCCTCTTGTTTCCTTCTTTTTATTGTCTCTATTCTTCCCTTTCCCTTCCACTAAACTCTTGTTACCTCTTGTTCCTTCTCTCCTCTTGTCCTCTTTCATAAATGGTAAATGGACTTGAGCTTGTATATTTCTTTTCTAGTCTTCTGACTCCTCAAAGCTCTTTTACGCTGCAGGTCACATCTACACATTCACACACTGATGGTAGAGGCTGCTGAGTAAAGAGTCCATCAGTATTAACTCATACTGATGGATTAACTCAAGGACACATTGGGCATGTGGCTGTGGGAGCTGGGATCAAACCCCTGACCTTCCAGGCATGAGATGACCGACTCTACCAGTTGAGCCACAGCCGCCCATAACAAATCTTAGGGCCCTGACTGATCACTGTACTCTGTATGATCGAGTCGGCTGGTCTGTTTTGTCTTTATGTGAACAAAATCATAAGGTACGCTGCTCCTGCGGCCTGGACTCTCCTGAAGGAGGATCTGTGTCTGAGGAGCTGGTCTCTTTAAATATTTTAAAAAGTAGATTGAAGGTGTTGGAGGAAGATGCTTTGAATAATGACTTTTCTGCTCTGTGACTCAGCACCAAGCAGCAACCTCCATGGTGAAAACTGAAGCCAAAATCCTGCAGTTCCTCAAGTGTCTACTAGAGGCTGGCTGCAGAAGCACAGGAAGTCACATACACACCCATTCTAAAAAGCCTGTTTTTACAGCAGAGATGAACATGTTTACAGCCTGGTTCAAAAAACCAAATAGGTGTGATTAGCTCATGTCTTGATGGACACACACTGTACGGGGGGGTGAATGTTTTGATGACTCATCAGTTTTGATTTGATGAAGGATAAGAGTTATTCACAATAAGGCATGTAGCTGAACTGATTGACAGGTGGGCGCGGTGTAACGGTTTGTCAGGAGGTTTAAAACCCGCCTGAGCTCCAGCTCTCAGCCTGTCGTTAGGTTGACTGAAAGTTAGACTGAGACAGCATTTCCAGCATGGAGACCGCCATCGATGGGACTCCAGCGCAGGAACAGACGGGTGACGTCACTCAGGCTTCATTCTTTAATATTTACAGTGTGTGGTCAGGGCATGTTGATCTGTGTCTGTAACTTGTTTGTTGTGCTGCTGCCCCTCTCGTCCAGGACGCTTCTTCATGAGGTTCTCCTTGTTAAACACATTTTAAAATAAAATAAAAAAATCTCCTGCCTCCTCTCACTTTTCCTCCCTTTGCTTTAAAAGCAACAATTATCAATGCATACTGCTTCATGAGAAGAAAAATCCATAAGTCATCAATCGTGTGAACTCAGTGCTGTCCTATTGATTCAGTTTTTATGGTTTGTAGTCAATATGAATATCGACAGGGGTGATATTGAGTCACTTTTATTGGTGGGAGGAGAACAAGACATCTAATGAATCACAACATGCCATGAAAGTAGATATTAGAATAAATTAATAATCTTCACAAACACGTTAACCATGCAGCAGACGCATAATGTCTTCCTACCGTCTGGTGCGACTGGGCCAGAGAAAACATTCCCCTTTCTCCCCCCTTATGGGCAGCCCTGCTGACCCCATTATAATGCTATAATGTTAATATGGCTAAAGATACTCCATTCCATTTACCCTATAGTCAGAGCTCATGAGTTTTGGGGAAAAATAAGTAAAAACCCATAAAAGCCTTAACTGGGACTGAAGGATACAAACAGGACATGCTGTTGGCTCAGGAGGAACACTGCTGATACGTCTTTCAGGGAAAATATTAGGTGTTTCTACGGGACACTGTTCCTCATCTGTGTGCCACCATCGAAGCAGCCGGTGTGTCTTGCCCAAGGACACATTGGACATGTGGCTGCAGGAGCTGGGGATTGAACCCACAACCTTCCAGTTGAGAAACGACCGACTCCACCAACTGATCCACAGCCGCACAAGACTTAAGTTGGGATTCCCGCTGCGGACCAAAATGTGGAAGTTGGTCTGGTCGCTGGAGGGGTGCCAGGAGTACCAAACCCCCCCCCCCCCCCCACGGTCCTGAGCTGACCCTGCAGGATGCTATTCTATGTTTGACGAGCAGACATGAATATGACTCCTGAAATAAAGCATGAAAACATCAGTGTCGTATTTCACACCTCAGGTTCTCTTATTAGTGGAGCGATGCAGTTACCTCTCTTGTCCAGTAGGTAGTGCTAGCGCCCCACAGCACTCAACGTCTGAACGACCAGGAAGCTCTGTTCACCTCACTTTCACAAGCTCACTGAGATGTTTAAAGAGTTGTTGTTCAGGCTGATCCCACACCGTGCTTCATGCTCTGTGTCTCTTTGAGAGTGAGCCGGTTGAATCATTGGGAATTAAACATCCAAACGAGGTATTTCATTATGTTGATATCATTTCTATTCATAAAAAATGCAAGACATTATCACACTTTCTAATGAATATTTGAATTAACTTCCACACGGTGCACTAATCACTTTAAGATGAATGAGAACACAGTCCATGTGCAGATGCAGAGTTTCCTCCATCGACACTCAAAAGTGTTTTGGTGAGCGAGTGACTCTGACTCTCTGCATGTCATAAGGAGCCTTTAAGGGACGGGCTGCAGACTCTGATTGTACCTGTAATACAGTAACATTCATAACTCAGCACCAGTGTACAGGGGCGGCTGTGGCTCAGTTGGTAGAGTCGGTCGTGTGGGGTTCGATCCCCAGATCCTGCTAGTGTTGAAGTCAAGACCACACTAACCAAGACCAAGACATAGAACAGAGTGCTCCAAGACCGAGACAAGACCAGGACATATAGGGATTCAGACCAAAACCAAGACCAAGACCAAGACCAAGACAGGGCGAGACAGAGTCAGGATCAAGACCATAAATATCACAGCAAAATCCTCATCTAGTTTTTATTAGACCGTAACATCTGGAAGGTTGCAGCCGTAAGCGGGGGATAAAAATCAAACTACAAATGAGTTGAAGTTATTTATTCTTTTAAAAAGAGGAGTTTTCCTTCTAATCACAGTGAGGACTTGGAGAAACAGCCGATCAGTGGTGGTCTTGACGGGTCTTGATTTAGTCCACCCAGTCTGAGACCGAGAACAAGGCCGGGTAAAAATGCTTTCGATTCCGAGACGAGACCTTCTTAAAGTGGTCTTGAGAGCGGACTTTCGAGTACTACAAACACCAGCTCCTGGAGCCACATCCCTGACTTTCAGGTCGAGAGATGACCGACTCTAACACTGAACCACAGCCGCCGCCCTGCAGGACAGAAGACACAGCATGTCATGATAAAACTTCAAGAGCCTTTTACCATCATGGACCAAAACAAAGACGTGTGTTTATCTATCATCTCTCAACCAGAAGGTCGGGGGTTCGATCCTGCAGCCACATGTCCTTGGGCAAGACACTTAACCTCATGTTGCTCCCACTGCTTCGTCAGCGGTGTATGAATGTGTATGAATGGATGAGGTAATAGTGATGGACTCTTCACACAGCAGCCTCTACCGTCAGTGTGTGAACGTGTGTGAATGGATGAGTTAATACTGATGGACTCTTCACTCAGCGGCCTCTACCATCAGTGTGTGAATGGATGAGTTAATACTGATGGACGCTTCACTCAGCAGCCTCTACCATCAGT